>NC_056744.1:1353674044-1353676544 GCF_019279795.1 Protopterus annectens | reverse complement strand
CAATGTTGCAAAATGTACTTCATTGTATGAAAAGTTACTTTTAGCTAGAATTTCTAACAAGTGCCACGAGTCTCTTAAGAAATGTTCTGCTTTTTGTGCCACTGGGTTTAATACGCTATCTAACCAAATGGAGATGTTCTCCGTTTTAGAATTTTTTGCGGAAACTATTGGCCTGAAGGTCGAATCATCCATGCCATACTACTGTACCTTTGGTATTCCAAAGAAAGTTCCTATGTTTGGATACTCATTTAGCATAAAGTCATAGTCTTCCTTTTCTAATTCATCTTGACAATACATGTCAAAGAGAGTAGTATTTATCCTCCTATAACATCTCAAGACAAATTCTAGACTTACTTTACAGTAATTATGCTCGTCTTCTAATAGTGTAATTATAGCCTTGTTGTAGTCAGCTACATTCATTACTATTAATTTTCCCCCTTTGTCCGCCTTCATTACCCTGATGTCTTTAGATTTAATTAAATCATCTAGGGCTTTGCGTTCACTAGTTGTTAAATTATCTTTTGTGTCTGTGTTTGTCAAACTTCTAAATTCATTCTCACAAACTTTTTGAAATACTTGAAGTGTGTTGACCAAAGGGGGGTTATAAGTGCTGGGTCTCCTGAAAGTGTTATCCCTATTGGTACTAGGCAGGTTTACATCCTTCATAATATATTTCAGATTTAACTTGCGCAGAAAAATCCTAAACTCTACTAGTAATTTTCCTATTTCGACTCTATTGGAAGGTATAAAATTAAATCCCTTCTTTAACACATCAATACTAGAAACAGAGAGATTAAAATCACTTAAATTGATTACAGTCATAGAAAAATCGACAGTCTCAGAGTGTGTCTTCACCACTTCTTCCTGTTCTTGCCTTTCTGTTTGCCCTTGTATTGGGTGGAGTTGTACTGAGAAGTTGGATATAAATAATAACAGTATCAATATCACGAAGTTACAGTTTTTACTGTTTATTTCATAATTCTACATTTTTCATTTTTTAAGAAAGTAACATATAATTTTTAACTAAATAATTTTAAAAGTAATGTTAAAAAGATAGAATTCATATAGTCTGTACTGACTTTGTATATAATAACACAATGAATTCGGAATGATTTTTTAAATTTTACTATTAAGTATTGTAATAGATTAAATGTGTGACTCATTTTACATCACATCCTGTTATGTATAAAAACGGGAACATGGGAGAGTTCCCGTTTTTCTGATGAAGTCCATGGTTTAAAATAAAGTGGAAGAAAGCGCTAAAACGTATTTACTTCAACTGTCATTCTTTGCTGCAAAAGTTCGAGCCGTTTGGTTTGTTGTTTAGTTTTCCGTTTTCTGGCTAGTCCGGATTTATCTTTCTCAATATATATTTCCATAAAGACGGTTTGGCGGTCTTTTGTACTGGATGGCAACTGAAGTCTTCTCCCAGGATGAACTATTGGAAATTTCCATCTACCCGACACCAGGTTTGGACGGAGCTGTACCAGCTGAAGAGCGGAAGCAGTCCAAGGCGTTGGATGAAGATTTACTTATCAAAATCACAGAAATAGTGAGAAATGTTCTAAAGAGTGAATCGAATGTGAGCGGCACTTTAACAGCTGGAAAAGCTCCGGGTGTGCAGCATAAACAAGGTAACGAAGACATTACACTAACTGTTCCAAATCAAACAAATACAAGGACTGATTTAAACATTAATAATGGTACAGACACTGCTTCAGATGTTGGTGACAATGTTCTGGGGAGATACACAGGAAACCTTTGGGGTTATGTTTGTTCTGAAACGGAGAATCCGTTTAAGAACCTACAACCAATTCCAACATTTAACGGAACAAACAGTATAAACACTGATAGAATGCAAGCATGTAAGAAAGCCGTTTTTGAATTAGAACGGCTTGTTATCAGGTTAACCACTTTACGTTTGGAGGTTTCCTATTTAAATGAATGTATTGCACGAAATATCATACCTCAAGGTCTTAGGACAGCTAAGTTCCCGAACTGTGTTGTACCAGGGGACGACCCATGTAGGACATTAATAAATCTGTACAACGAGGCTGGGATATCTATGATGCGGGTTCTAGTAAATCATTATGAAAAAGAACTGCTTACACTTACAGAAGATATAAGAAAGTTAGATGAGAAGGTTAAACAGTTTTCGTGCTTCTCCCAGTTTTTACCTTTATACAACAGTATAGAGGTTAAATCCAATAGACACAAGGCTACAATAATTATTAGAAAGCAGAATAAGATGAGAAGGGACATATATGCCTATACAAACAACGAGGCATATATTAGTACTTTCACTGATCATAATGATTCTAATGATTATGGAACAACGAATAGAGAAGAAAGCGACCAGAGACCTAATCACACCAATGGTGGTGAAATAACAAATGGGGGGGTCAACAATGGTGAAAGAAACTGTGAAAAAATAATTCCCACGGTCAACACCAATAATACTATTAATGAAAAACAACCAGTGGAAAGCAATAAGAGCAAC
>NC_056744.1:1353607421-1353673544 GCF_019279795.1 Protopterus annectens | reverse complement strand
TCAAGGGGCACATACTGAGATAGTGTGGCAATGTGTGATATGCATCAGCAGGTACTGAGATAGTGTGGCAATGTGTGATATGCATCAGCAGGTACTGACATAGTGTGGCAATGTGTGAGGTACATCAGCAGGTACTGAGATAGTGTGGCAATGTGTGATGTGATCAGCAGGTACTGAGATAGTGTGGCAATGTGTGATGTGATCAGCAGGTACTGAGATAGTGTGGCAATGTGTGATTTTATCAGCAGGTACTGAGATAGTTTACCAGTGTGTGATGTACATCACCAGGTACTGAGATAGTGTAGCAATGTGTGGTTTTATCAGCAGGTACTGAGATAGTGTGGAATTGTGTGGTGTGACTCAGCAGGTAGTGAGATAGTGTGGCAATGTGTGATATATCAGCAGGTACTGAGATAGTGTGGCAATGTGTGATGTACATCAGCAGGTACTGAGATAGTGTGGCAATACATGATTTGCACCAGCAGGTACTGAGATAGTGTGGCAATGTGTGTGACAATGTGTGATGTACTGTAACAGCTACTGAGGTAGTGTGGCAATGTGTGATGTGTATTAGTATGGCAATGTGTGCTGTGCATCACCAGGTACTGATATAGTCTGGCGATGTGTGATGTGCATCAGCAGGTACTAAGGTAGTGTGGCAATGTGTGATGTACATAGCGTAACAATTATTGTGATTTCATCAGCAGGTACTGAGATAGTGTGGCAATGTGTGATATGCATCAGCAGGTACTGAGATAGTGTGGCAATGTGTGATATGCATCAGCAGGTACTGAGATAGTGTGGCAATGTGTGATTTCATCAGCATTTACTGAGATAGTGTAGTAATATGTAATGTACATCAGTTGGTACTGAGATAGTTGGCAATGTGTGATGTGCAACAGCATTTACTTAGATAGTGTAGTAATATGTGATGTGCCTCAGGAGGTACGAGATACTGTGGCAATGTCTGATATACATCAGCAGCATGGCAGCATGTGATATGCATCTGTTGGTAGTGTGATAGTGTGGCAATGTGTGATATGTATAAGCAGGGAATGAGATACTGTAGCAATTTGTGATGTACATCAGCAGGTACTGAAATACTGTGGCAATGTCTGATGTACATTAGCAGGTACTGAGATAGTGTGGCAAAATGTGATATGCATTTGCTGGTACTGAGATAGTGTGGCAATATGTGATATGTATAAACAGGTACTGGGATAGTGTGGCAATGTATGATGAGCATTAGCAGGTGGTGAGATATTTGTCAATGTGTGATATGCATCTGCTGGTACTGAGATAGTGTGGCGATGTATGATATGGATCAGCAGGTAATGAGATAGTGTGGCAATGTGTGATGTGCATCAGGAAGTACTGAGAAAGTATGGCAACATGTTATATGCCTATGCTGGTACTGAGATAGTGTGGCAATGTGTGATATGCATCAGCAGGTACTGAGATAGTGTGGCATTGTGTGATATGCATCAGCAAGTACTGAAATACTGTGGCAATGTCTGATGTACATCAGCAGGTACTGAGATAGTGTGGCAATGTGTGACATATATCAGCAGGCACCAAGAAAGTGTGGCAATGTGTGATGTACATCACCAGGTACTGAGATAGTGTAGCAATGTGTGATTTCATCAGCAGGTACTGAGATAGTGTGGAATTGTGTGGTGCGACTTTGCAGTTACTGAGATGGGGTGGCGATGTCTGATAAACATCAGCAGGTACTAAGATAGTGTGGCAATGTCTGAACATGATCATCAGGTAGCGGGATATTGCGGCAATTTTTGATGTATATCAGCAGGTACTGAGATAGTGTGCAATGTGGGATGTACATCAACAGCTACTGAGATAATTTGGCAATGTGTGATATGTATCAGCAGGTACTGAGATAGTGTGACAATGCATGATGTACATCAGCAGGTAATAGGGTAGTGTGACAATGTGTGATGTACAGTAACAGCTACTGAGGTAGTGTGGCAATGTGTGATGTGTATTAGTATGGCAATGTGTGCTGTGCATCACCAGGTACTGATATAGTCTGGCGATGTGTGATGTGCATCAGCAGGTACTAAGGTAGTGTGGCAATGTGTGATGTACATTAACAGTTACTGAGATAGTGTGGCAATGTGTGATGCCTCCACATAGTTGCATATAAATGCATGCATGACATGGCAGCTTGGTGTGTGGATCTGAATGGCATGACAACATGAGTGTGTGTGTGTGTGTGTGTGTGTGTGTGTGTGTGTGTGTGTGTGTGTGTGTGTGTGTGTGTGTGTGTGTGCATTGCTCAGTCCATACCTAACTTATAATTTGAATGTAAAATGCTTTGTCTATCAACAATTACATGTTGTAGAAAAATATTAAAATATAGGCAGAGGAACAACTGTCTATCAAAGTTAAAGAAAAAGTATATACTACTAATAAAACAAATACAGATAGGCCATTTTTCTAAGCTCAATAATAAGTGGGTATTATAGAGAAATAATGGACGTTCCAGTGATGGAGACCTCTGATGGACACCACTGGGTGGTCGGTTATTTCTGTGTAATGCCCACTCTTTTAAGCATTATTGCTTATGTGAAGTTTACTGCTGCAGTACTTTACTCTAAACAGAATAAGGCATGTTTGCAGAAGGTAGGCACATAGACCTTTGGAAAAAGCTGGGGACTGGGGTCAGTTCACATTGTTGATTATCTTTATCCTTTGTCTTCCTGTTTATTGTGTGAGTGTAAATATTTTCCAAGATGTTTCTTTGTGTTATGGAGAGTTTTGGGGAGGTTAGGGTTCTCTAGTTGTATGGGGCATTTTCCTGTTGTTTGGTAGGTGTTTGAGGGGAATGATTTTTCAAAAAGTGCATATATGGCAGTGGCTGTAATGGGAGAAATGCACTTTTTGACTTGTTTCTCCTAGACAAGTGAATGGGAGTGATCATACATTTCAGAATGTCTTTGGTCTTTTAATATGTTGCTTCAGGCTGATGAGAATTTCCTTTTTTTTCAGTGCTCACCATGGTGCTGTTTGGAAGTGTGAGTTAATTACGTGTCCATTTGTGCAACTCTGATGTTGCTTGTAGGGAGTGGGGGGGGGGTTAAATCTCTTTTTTAAAATGTTTTTTTTTTGTTTCATGTACATATTGCTTTGAGGTGTGTATTAGAGGCACGCCTAATATCAGCTACTGACTTTTGTCACATAGCAGGCACCTTTACAAGTGGCCTATGCCTGTGTGTGCGTGCATGTGTGTGTGTGTGTGTGTGTGTGTGTGTGTGTGTGTGTGTGTGTGTGTGTGTGCATGCATGCGTGTGTCAGATGTTGCACAGCCTTCAGTAACTCTGAGCTATACGGTGAGGCACTGTCGTAAGGGATTGATGATTATCACAGGCTAAAATGTTAACATATGTCTGTCATCACATTTATAGAACAGGATGACTCCAAAGTAGAGGAAGAAGATGTAGAAGTTCTCTCAAAAAGAGAATACCATTGTGCTGCAGGCATTCTGTGAACAAGACTGGTGGATGCTCCCTAGAATCCAAAGTGACCGTCATGTCTGTCAAGACTTTGCTGTGCAGACAAATACTGTTAGTGTCCATAACAGTACAGAAGAGTGCATCCAACCTAGGACCACTGCCATGATCTATTATGCTTGCAACATGGTTGTGCTCCTTGACAAGGAGCAGAGCACCATGAGTGGTAGTGGTGTGGACTTACCTTCACAGTCATCTGTAACTAATACAATGGCAATGTTAAATGTGGGGTATTTTTTTACACATATACAATGGAATGCATAATGCTGGAGGCATGACCTATCAGGGCCATTGCAGTTACTATTTAACTATAGTCTTAAAACAGGACTCATGCCATGAGAATGACAGCTGCAACAGATATCCCTCTTCATAATAGTAGACCATCAGCAGATCCCAGAAGCTAGAGACCCATTAGTCTAATGAGTCCTATTTGCAAAGCCATGGAAAGAATTATCATGGAAATGATCAGCAAAGACATAGAGGACTTTCAGACACTGAATCTGTCCCAGTTTGGCTTTGTCAAAGAAAGGTCATTCCTACTGAACCTGGTAGACATCTTTGAGAAGGTCACCAAGGCAATTAATTGGTGAGGGTAAAGCAGTGCACACTCCCTACCTTGACCTGGCTAAGGCATTTGATACAATACCACACTTTGGCATTGTAAACAAACTTATGTTATTAGGCATAAACCTCTATATAACAAGCTGGAGAGCCAGCTGATTCACAAATACGACCCAGGAAGTTAGGATTTGTGAGTCCACCACCTCAAAGAGGCCAGTCACCGGTGGAGTCCATCAAGAGTCTGTGCTGGCCCTGCTCCTGTTTGACATGTACTACTCAAATGTTAAGGCAGATGTAAAAGGCCACGGGCTGACAAAGTTTGCAGATGATTACATACTGGGAGCAGTCATAGAATCCCCCAAGAAACTAATATCTTACTACAAGAGGGCCTAACATAGATAAATGACTGGTGCCAAAGCCATGGCTTAAAACACAAAGAAATATGTTATAATACCTTTTGGGAAGTTGGCCACACCAGGAAACAGCATTATCAATAAAGCATCCCTAAGAGTCGACCCACTTGTCAGGGATCTAGGAATACATGTAGACAATAACCTGGTCTTTGACCAGCATGTATCCAAGGTATTAAGGAATTTCTATGTTGCTCAACTTATAAGTAAGTGCATGGCATGTAGGTCCAGGGAATCCATTGTACCACTATATCATGCTCTCATCAGACCCATCGTTGAGTACAACATCCCTTCAGTATGTACCTGACCAGACACATGCAGCAACTGGAACATCCACATGAAGAATACGGGGCATAAACACAATGTCCTATGCAGATCACCTCAAAACCCAATGTCTATAGTCAGTGTCCGGCAGACTACTGAGAGGTAATCTATGCCTGGCATACAAAGCATCTATGTACCCCACTCTGATGAACGTTTTGCACTTCTGCAAAACAAACAGCATCAGAACTTCTAGATCTAAAGATCTAAATTTTGCTTGCAACATAAATAGCAGATGTTTGAGAGATAGATATGAAATAATTTGCTTTCTCTGGAACAGGCTCACATCCATGTAAAACAAAATCCCTCCCTAACCCTATTTTAGAGTAATATGGACCATTGGAAGGGAAATCAAAAATTCACCCTGTTCTGGCACCCACATCTCTGATGGACAGAGGCAGTCAGTAAATCATGTTGCAAGCAAGAATCACCACTATATAAATGTGCAAAACATATAACTTGTGGGTCATGCTTGTGATGGATGGCTAGACTTATAAAGGCCTGAGTGGTTATTAGCCTAGTATACACCTATGAGCCTGTGAACCTATGGAGGCAGAACTAAATCCATATTGAGTATGCTTATTTATTCTTAGAGGCATTTCATGGCTTCATTTGCAGTATACCATTCCTATACTTTTTGCATGCCATTTTGTTTTATAACTATGTCATTGCTGGGATCTGGGAGAATCATTAAGTAGTGTTGATACACTTGGATATGTTTGTCTGTTTTAATAAGTGCTTCAGTGTCTGGGTCCACTGTCATGTTGGTATGCCTGATTTCTGGGAGATGTCTGAACCTAAGAAATAAATGAAATGTACCAGTGCCACAAGCCACATGAGCCAACTCTCAAGAAATCCATAAAGCAGTGAAACAAATAAAAAAATGTATTAATATAAAGCTCTTTCATCCAAAAAATCAGCCCCCATTAGGCCACTCATTGAATATAATGTCCGCTTTGGCATGTATCTGTCCAGACACATGCAATACCTGGAATTGGATAAACGGATACAAGACCTAGGCAACATGTGCTATCTGGACCGACTCAAAGCCCTGTTGCTATACTTGGTATCCTACAGACTGCTAAGAGGTGACGTGTATCTGTCATACAAAGTATTCTCTGGCTTATTACTGATGGATTTACTACACATCAGTAAGTCACATGGCATCAGACATGCCTGGCCTATGGTTCTTATCCTTTTCTGCAACATCAACAGAATGGGTTGAATGGACAGATATATCCCACAGAGGATACCGCTGCTATGGAACACCCCCCCCCCCCAGCCACATAAAACAAAGTTCTTCCATGTCCATATTCAGGCACATTTTTGGTCTATGAATGGGAAACAGAAAATTTACCCCAGGACTGCTCCCTGTATTACTAATGGACAGAGGCATCTCCTAAATGCTTTGTCCTATGTATGGGTACCCTCAAATTATCTACAGTATGATCCCAACTTCTCTTATTATGGGTACTATATATTATCAACCATGGATGGGTAAGACCAATCTATAACTACATGTGATAGGTTATTTGCACAAAAAGGGGAAATTGGCTAGGATTAAAATGGTCTGCAAGGGCTGCTAGAACGTCATCAGAACTGATTTTACAAAGTGCAATAGGTTTAAATAACCCATTTAGTAGTCACATGACTAAAACATTACCTAGATTTAAAGTGCATTTGCCCATTAAGATGAAAAATACATAAGAAATTGTTTTTACTTCAAATAAACAATTATAAAAGTGACATTCTAATTTAGTTTTTGAAAACAAGTACATTTTACAAAAAAAAAAAAAAAAAATCATAATGCGGTAGAAGTTCCATATTTATTGAAGTTCATAATTTGGCAGTGTATAATTTTAACAAACTGTTAATAAATATGGTGCCATTTAACCCAGAAAACTGACCTGCATTAAGCAGCATCTGCCAAATCAATTCTCTGTAATCTAAGTTCAGTTCTGATGGTCCCCTCCCCTGGGTTGGGGGCGTATGCACTCAAGAACAACCAACAAGAACTTGGAGTACTGTTTACACTGCAGAGTGTGTCTAAAATAAATTATCATTTTTTATTTTTGTATATTTTAAATGTATTCATAAATATGCTTACATATCATTTTCTCCATTTTAATCAGGTTCATATTAAAACACCGAACACTGAAAACAGCGAACGGTGTTTCATCGACACATATTCAGCGAAAGCTGAAAATGTTAAAACCACAGAACAGCGATTTCTTTCCTAGGGAAAGAAATTGCTTTTCCAACCCCCCCAAAAAAAAACATTAAACACCTCCAAACACATACACACATACCCTAACCCTAATTATACCTCCCCCAAAAAACAGTAAACAACTAAATACACATATGCACGTAACCCAACCATACATCTAAAGAAAAAAAAAACAGTAAACATTTTAAAACATATGCACTTACCTTAACCCGCACCCTAACCCTAAGGTCAGTAACTGTTGCACAATCACTCTCGGGAGCTATACCGGACAAGGGACCACACTACACTTCAGAACATGGCAAAGCAACTAAGTGGTCAAGCGACTTCTTTCCCAGGGAAAGAATTCGCTGAACAGCCACTTCACTGTTTTGCCTGTTCACCCTACATGTGTCGACAAAAATGCATTCAACAAAATGCATTTTCATCGTTCTAATAGGAACCCTTTTAATCACATAAAAATAGTGACAATAGTCACAGAAATATAAATATACCACTGATTTTGTGTAACACATATATTTTACATTAAATATCAGTTAAGTTTTTAATGTGAAATACTTCAAATTTGGCCCTATATAGATAAGCTTACAGTATCTGCAATGGCCACATTTCACTAGTCCCTTTGGATTGCTTGCACTACCAGTTGCTTTGTTGCCTGTAATTCAAAATTTTCCTTTATATTTGCATGGCTGTTATATGTCAAATCTGTCCCTTCACTCATTGTTTCTAGAGCAACATCAAAGCAATGAAACATTTTTTAGTTCCCTTTCATGATACTTTTTATAGTGTTGGTATCAGACCCATACTTGAGTACAAGTGTTCTACTAAAGTTACTATTGTTAATAGGTGTTTTTGTAGTTAACAGAACTGTTAATAACTGATAGCCCTTCACCCCACACCTGATTTATATTTGATACTCCTGCCTTCCAGGATTTCATACCTTAGTGCTGATAGGAGTTGGTAGGGGTACCCTCTCTTTAAAAACATGCCTATCAAGATTCCTAGGTAATTTTTAATGTGTTGCTATCTGAAATTATCCTTGCAAGCCTCACTATCTGGCCTTCAACCAAACCTTTCTGCACAATTGCATGGGGTAATTTTTTAACTCACTTCATAAGAATAATATTTATAGATTCCTAGATGATATCCTTTTACTATATGAAGGTAACATAAAATCTTTGAAAATGTATTTGAAAACTACTACATAATTTTTAAAATTCTCTTTATCTTATAGATTAGAAAACATGAATTCTCTGGATGTTACTATTAAGAAGAATTTGGTCAACAACAAATTTACTTCCAACATTTATCATAAACAGATGTATTCTAAAACATTTTTGCACTACGAGTTGCCATCACTTTTCCCAGAAGAGAAGTATAGCTAAGGGGCAGATGATACGACTGTCAAGACCTGTTTCTAATGATTTGGACATCACATTGGGACTTGATATTTTGATTGAAACGTTTAAAGAAAAATCTATCCTGACACCCTATTAGATGAAATTATACTAGTGAGAAAAGATATGTATGACCCTATACTTGGTAATATACAAATAGCACTTCCATCAGGAAAATGTTTGCATTATTTGAATAGTGAAGTGAGTAGTGAGATACCAAACTCAATCACTACAACAAAAATGGGACCATGATTATTACATTTAATCATGTAGCCCCAAAGTTGTTAAACATTTTGAAAGATTGTTGGGAGATAGTATTTATGGAAGAATTTGAAACCCTTTTAGGCAATAAACTGAACAAGGTATATAGCAGCAGGAACATTAAGAATCTGTTTGAAAATGTAAGTGCAAAAATTACAAGTAGTCCAATCTCCAGAATGATGAAGTGTGGAATTTGTAAATACTGTAAATACATTAATAATTGTCCTTACTTCAGCGCTGAAGGAGCAGACAGAGCCTTAAGATGCCCAGTGAAATGTAATTGCAACACTAGTAGTGTGTTATATATTGCCACTTGTACCTCATGTGCTGCATATTATGTAGGAAAGATCACTTCAAAACTAAAAGACAGAATATACCAACATATTATATTAAAAAACAAACAAAAAACTAATAATGCTTTATTTAAACACTCTTTAATTTGTGGTTCTTTCAAAAAGTTGATATTTTTATTATAGACAGGGTGGTCAGAAGAGAAAGGGGAGGTGATCATGATGATTTATTCAAGTTCAGAGAATTACTGTGACAAATATGATTGAATGCCACTGTAAAGCCAGTAATTAACAAAAGTATTTCTATAGTAATATTTTTAAGAGTTAAAGCAAATTCAATTTAATTTTACTTTACTTAATGTTTTAATAAGTGTTTTTAAGTGAACAGGTAATATCAAATGCTTTAATTGATCAATTGATTTAGGTCTATTTAGTGATGTCATGCATTGTGTTGTGTTTTTTGAATTTTGAACTGAAGCGGTCCTGTTTCATATGTGGGATAAAAGTGCTAAATTCTCTTAATTTTGAATAAAAGCTAGTGAGTTTTTAAGTGAAACTGTTTGATACTAAACATGGTTGGGATTCCACATCACACAGTTAACTATCCAAACCCAATGACTGGTTATACAGTGTTTGTTAAGGCATGTTATTGTGTTTGGAGTTCTGGTTACTAGTCAGTAGATGTAGTAATGTATAAAAATGTGGCAGCTTCAAGGTCTGAATCCAGCAGTAGTCTTCCAGGATTTTGAACACGTCTTTCTGGGAATCCCCTCACAAAACTTGTAGCAAGTAGGGGTGTTGCTCATATGTTCAGTTATATTTTATATCAGTATGGTCTTGAAAGTAATTATAAAAATGAAAGATTTTGTGCTCTCTAGTCTGCAAATCAATGTCCACATCAAGTTGTTGCTTGCAATTATGACATCTTTCATGTAATGAATAAAGTTATTTAGTTGCAGTTTGTTAAGTCTCTTGCCAGTGGAACAGTATGAGATTGTGAATTAAGGCAACACTCAGAAAGTATATTGTCTGCCATCTCAAGTGAATGCAAATTCAGTTTTACTCTCAGCAACTATCAGAATGGTGAAAAAGGCATTTGTCAATTCCATGATCAAATGATGTAGTTCAACAACTGAAAATATTTATTTTCATGATATCAATAATGTCTAGAGCAGCAACTGCAAACAATGGAAAAATAATGCACAATTATCTGTCACAACTTCTCAGTCTTTTTAACTGGCACAGTACAATTGAACAGACTCACAAGTGGTGCAGTTATGCACACTTGCAGTAGTTTCTGCATTGTCTCTGCTGCTTCAGCATGGCCTACAGGGACTTGATATTGTTATAATTTTCACAGTCAGCTTCAGCAAAGAGAGAAAAATCACTTCCTTCTTAGCTTTACAGTTAACTACAGTGCTGTAGAGCTCCACTGAAGTTTCAATTCTTGTTTCTTGGGTTTCCACTTAGGATCATATGGAAGTTACTGGGCTAATGACCCTGGGCCCTTGCAAGCCTAGCCAAGAGTTTATCCCCAAAAAGAAACCTCAGTCAGCACTTGCCACCTCTGTCAATGAGGGACACAGGTGGAACCCCTGGGACAAATTTGTGATTTCCAATCCACTCATCAAGGTTGCACTTGAAGAGGGTCAGTGAGGTACTCTGTTTCACATGTATAGGAAGTCTATTCCAGAGACGGGGCAGCCTCTGGAAGACAAACCTGTCTCTCCAGCAGGTTTTGTTGATGTCGCATATTAGATTTAGGCCTATTGAGTGGGTTAGACTTACAGATATGGAGCATCTCTAGTAGGGCAGGGTCTGATATTGCCTTGTAGGCGAGACACAGATCACCTCTGAGCAATCTGTATGATACAGAGTAGAGTGATAGTAATTTCAGCCTGTCCACATAGGACAGATGTTGGAGGTCATGGATTCTCTTTGTGAGGTATTTCTGTGGCCTTTCCAGTTCGTGCAGGTGTTTGGAGAGGTACATATCAAACTGGGCATTATACTCAATTATAGGCCTAATGAGGGAGGAGTACAGAGAGGTAATAACCTCCTTTTTTCTGGATGCACTCCTTTTACTTATGAGACAAACCAAGTTAAAGGCTTTTCTGACCACTGCCACCACATGATGGTCGAATGTGAGATTGTTGTCAACCTGAGTACCTAGGTCTCTCACCACAGGTTGTGTGCTTAGGGGGTTGCCATTGATGTGGTAATCAGTAGGGACTGTGTTTTTGTTGAATGGTATGATAATACATTTTTTTGTGTTTAACTTAAGCCCATGACTTTGGCCCTAGTTATTTGCAGCTGTGAGACCCTCTTGCAGTATGTTACCATCATTTAGAAAGTCACTGACAGCATCCAAGTTACAGTCATCCGCAAATTTAGTCAGCCACAGGCCTTTTGTCTTTGCCTGGACCTGTGAGAAGTAGATGCCAAACAGTAGGGGTCCCAGGACAGATCCCTGTGGAACACTACTGGTCTGCTATTGTATGTGGTGGCACCTATTTGACCTTCTGGTTCCTATCAGTGAGCCAGTTAGCCAACCACCTGAAGAGATAGGGATTTACACCAAGTTGTGGTAGCTTTTCAATGATAAAAAACAAGAAAACCAAAAAACTACTAAAAATCAAAAGAAAAACGAGTTGAATGGTAGGAGAAAGCTGAAATGTGATTTTTTAGTATAACATTTACACATGTTATACATATATATTTAATGTTATTTATAAATTGAGTATTATGTACTTAACATTGTAACATTTTAGAGCAGGTTTCATACTGTTTAAATATTGTACTTTTATCTGGTTTTAATTTTATTGGTTGATTGAATGACTAATTGATAATTAACTACAAGCTATATAAGCATCACTTTTATGTTGTTCTGGGTCTGAAGAAGGTGGAATATTTTTACCACTGAAAGCGCTTACCATGTTAAAGTTTTCAGCTTTCTCCTACCATTCAACTCGTTTTTCTTTTGATTTTTAGTAGCTTTTCAATGATGCTCGAGTGGGGGATTGTGTCAAAGGCCTTGGCCAAGTCAAGGTAAGCTGTATGTACTGACTTTCCCCCATCCAGGGCCTTGGTGACAGTCTCAAATAAGTGAACCAGGTTTAATAGGCAAGATCTGCCCCTGATGAATCCGAATTGGGTGGGGTCAAGTGCTTGCAGATTGTCTATGTCCTTGTTTATGAGATCCATTATAATATGCTCCATGGCTTTACAGATCAGACTTGTCAAACTAATTGGGCAAAGGTTTCCTGGGTCAGAAGTGGCACCACCTTTATCCAAGGGAATGACAATGGCAGTTCTCCACTCTGCTGGAATGAAGCCTGTAATTAGGCTGTGGTTGAAAAGGGTGCTCAACAGCAAAGCTAGTTCTTGCTGGGGATAGTGCAGAATACAGCCTGGGATGCTATCAGGTCCCATGGAAGCTGTGTTCTTTGCCTTGGATAGGGCCTTTAACATAATCTACAGAGATATGAAGTGTGGGACAAGTATCAGGGATGTTGAATGGGCCTTTGAGGGGGATAGGGGGTGACATTGGTGCTGAAACTATCAGCTAGCAGGTTAGCTAAATAAACAACATCAGTGTAAGTGGTACCATTAAGTACTAATTCAGAACAAAACTGGGATTTGCCATGGAGGTTCCTGATGTAACTGAAGAAGGGCTTGTGGTTTCCTATTGTTTTGGAGGCTAGTTTCAACTCATAATTGGCTTTGGAGGTTTTCTCTAGTGATCACATTTGTTTTTTGAGGCTGAGGAGGGAGTTTTTCCAATTTGGAATTTGTTCCTTTTTACCCTTGGACAACAGATTCTTTCTTTTCTTGTAAAGCCTGTTGATAGAGGATGTCCACCAGACAGGTTTGTGTTTCCTTGAGGAGCAGGTTTTAGTTCTGTTGGGTATGGCTGAGTCCATGTTGTTGTACAGGTGCTTATATACTGCATTAGCATACTGTTCAGCATAGCTGTCTGCATACTCTGAGGGGGGCAGTGGTGTGAAGCTACTGATACACTCCCTTGGGAGGTTTTAGTCAGCTTTTGAGAAGTTTTTTAGCTTGGTTATGGCTGGGGGTTGAGTGGATCGAAACTTTGAATGAGACAGACCGATGATCTGATCTCACCAGGGACGAACATACTATGGGAGTGGTGCAGCAGTCGGTCATGTTGGTGGAACCAAGTCCAGAATGTTATCTCCCCTTGTGGAGAATGAGACAAGCTGGTCTAGTGGATTAGAACTGATGAAGTCAAGGATTTGTTGCGTGAGTGCATTAGTACAGGAATAGTTCACCCAATCTTTGGTAGAGAAGTTGAAGTCACCAAGGATCAGGGTGTTAGGGGGTACCTTGATGGAGTCAAGTATGTCTAAGTAAGAGGAGTGGGAGTCCTTAGTCATGGAGGAGGGTCTATATCTGGCTATAACTTGGATGGGTGTCTTGCCAGTTCTTAGTCGCACCTGGAGTAATTCCAGTGCATCATGCTGGCAAACCAGTCTGGAGGTTTGACTGTCCTTAATGAAGATAGAGAGTCCACCAGCCTTAGTCTTTTTGACCTTGTTTTGGAGTCTTAAAGTGTGGAATGAGGTATAGCCTGGTAAGGCAGGGGTGCTCTCTGCAGCCCTGAACCAAGTTTCCGTGACTGTGCAGACATCGGCATCTTCCATTGTGAGGAGAGTCTCCAGTGAGTTCATTTTCAGGTTAAGGCTTCTAGCGTTAAGCAGCATGACTTTTAATTTGCTTTTTGACAGATCTTTTATGTTGGAAGATTTGTCTTTGGGACATAGCATAAAAAGGCACAATGGGGGAGGCAAGAGCCTTGGCCAAAATCCAGAACCCCAGGGGTGACAGGTGGAGGCCATCTCTGCCAAAGCATCGAGGCCTGTTGACCATGTCATCCCCAGCAGACAGATACTGGATCCCCTTGGAAAGACACCAGAAACTAAGCCAATTGTTGAAGTCAATTATTTTTTGTTGGTATTGTGGTATCATTCTTGTGAAGGTAGGATGCTGCTTAGGGCTAGGGTCATACTTGCTTGGGACTTGCTTGCTCTGAGAGCTCAATCATGTCTCTCTTCATATAGTCTAGGGAGGTACGTCTCATGTCATTCACACCAACATGGACAATGACAGAGTTATACTTGTACCTGTTGTGGAGAGACATAAATGCTTGAGTGATGTGGTGGATGCTGGCATCTAACAGACAGCTGATCATGATCTTCTCGTTGTTGAGCCTGGTGAGGGGGACATCAGTGTGTGTCACTACAGAGTCTCCAATAACTAGTATGTTTGGTTTATTGTTATGCCTTATGGGCTACGTTGGTTTATTCTTATGCCTAATGGGCTGTGTTTGGGAGACACTGGTGTGTTGTCTACTGTGTATGATGTGATTGATGTCGTGCATGGAATGTCTGTGAGTATGTTTTGGGGGTCTCTGTTGTTTAGGTAGGTTTTTATTGAGGACCCCTACATAGGTGGGTGTGTGTTGTGCTTGGATCTGCGATGTGGGTGGTGTGGTGTTTGTGTTGGCAATGTCTTTGTCAGGAGTACTGACTGTGGTGCGAGAGAGCATGGATTTCAGCTTACTGATGTAGATTCATTTCTCACAGGTAGAGGAATTATGTGCTAGGAGAAGAGGTCTGTCTGTGAACATGAGGTAGTTGCTACACTGTCTCAGTATGCCCATGTTGACCTGGCTGGCAGGATAAACTGGTGGGAATTGTCCAGATATAGTGTTTCTATATACTTTGCGGACTTATGGAGAGCAGTATTTGATAAGGGTTTGTCCACAAGAGTGTAGAGCACAAAAACCCTAAATGTAAAATAACTGGCCTGAAGTGCAAGTGCTAAAACAAAAACTGAGATGCTTAGAACAGCAGACAAATTTAATCAGGCTACTAACAAGCAGTAATAAATGCAGAATAAGAATACCTGAACACTTAAGAGCACACAGAACAGCAAAATAAGTTAACAAAGTAGGCAGAACACAGTTAAAGTAACAGAAGCTTAATAAAGTATACATTTTTTTGGGGGGGGGTCGTTAAATTGAGAGGGAAGAAACAGAACAAGATTAAGAGACTATTGGGGTTGTCCTTCCCAAATGCTGTCTCTGTACACAGTAGATAGAGCCGATGAGATGGGACTGATAGGAGTATCTGAAATCAGAGAAGCAAGGGGGTAGTCCTTCCCAAATAATCTCATTGTTCTCAGCTGAGTCAGCAAATGAGATGGGTCCAGGAGGAGTGTGCAAACACAAATTTACAGCAGGGGTGGGCAATTCCAAAGCCACCAAGTTTAAGTCTACAACACCACTAGGGAGAGAGGGTCAGAAACAAACTGCTGAGAGAGAAGGACCACAATATTTAATTAATATTCAATTAAACAAATAAATAAAATGCAGTACAGTTATGTTAACTATCACTGAAACAATGCAAGTGCAAATAAATTACACTTAAAAAAATCAGCTTGTATGTCCAGATGATTCCAGATCGGTCTCAGGCAGCCAAACAGCTCTGATATGGAGCACAAATAAATACACAGAAAGCTGACTATACCAGCACTACAAGACAAGGGATAAGCCCCCAGGCTAACAGTTAAACACAGAACTTCAAAGAAGTAAAACCACCCTCACTGAAACCAGACGGCTTACACTGCTGAATTAACTGCAGAGAGAGAGAGAGAGAGAGAGAGAGAAGGACCACAATATTCAATAAATATTCAATGAAACAAATACATAAAAATGCAGTACAGTTATGTTAACTATAACTAGAATAGTGCAAGTGCAAAAAAAGTATACTTAAAAATCAGATTGTATGTCCAGATGATTGCAAATTGGTCTCAGCCAGCTAAACAGCTCTAATATTAAGCACAAGAGATATTACAGCTGTGACCCACATGGGTATACAGTCTCCAAAAGCTGTTTTGCCTGTGTTTTTTTACCATATCACTTTGAAATGTCAGGCTATGCTGGTCTTCTACATCAGTAATCTGTTGTAATTGTGGGTAGAATATCAAACACATCTGTGCATTTCCTCATCATTCAGTTGCACTGTATTACTTTGTGAGATTCAAACCTAGTGAATCATAGTTAAAACTATTTCACCTGGCTTCTGCTTATAAGTCTTGATCAAATCTAAAAGTTTTGAAAGACGTTGACACTCACACTGGTACTCCAACACATAGAACACAAATTTAATATAGTACAAAAGGCACACAAATACAAAATGGTTAAGTGCTTTTCGTCTCTGAAGTAGCAGACTTCTTCAGACCATTAGTTAAAAACCAAAAACTCAGTTTAAATATATATCACATGGTTGTTTAAAATTCATTAACCAATAGTATTTGATTTATCATTAAGTGACATCAGCAAAAAGACATAAACACATGAAATATGTTGAATAAACTAAAATAAAATGAAATAAAAATAACAATAATAATAAAAGTGAATGGTGAATACATTTATAAATTCATCGATTAATTCATTAATGAATAAATGAATAAATATATAAATGAATAATAAATAAATACACTAATGGTTGTCATCTCGCTAAAAATATGGTTTCTCCTATTCCTTGTTTTTAAAAATTGTAATGCTAACCAATATAAATAAATCTGTATGTGTGTGTGTAAATTATGTGTCACTATCATAGTTAACATTAGATCTCAAAGAAGAACAGGCTTAACACTGCATTTTTCACAAGTGGTTGTTTAAAACAAATAGTTGTTTAAAACAAATAAAATGTAAAACAATAAAGTGGCAGTGAACAAAAAGCTTTTTTAATGTATTAAGTTCTTCAATTTTAAGATGCATGCAGTAGGGGTGACTTCAATTAACCCTGGGGGGTAGTAAGAGTTCAATCTTAGCTGCCAAATCAGCTCTTGATTTTCCAATATTAAATGGTAAGGACGCCCTTTTGTACTCACTACTACTTGACAAATCACTCTGAAGAGAAAGTGGTGAGTTGGATGTTCGGAACAGTGTCTAGCTAAGGCATTCGAGGGTATCTTTTTCCTAATATGGTAGACATGCTCATAAATTCTCTCGTTAAGTTTTCTGTCGGTCTTCCCAACATAATATGCTGGGCAGGCTGCACAGCTAGCCAGGTAGACCTCATATTTTGAATTACAATTAAATCTACCCTTTGTCTTTACCTTATAGGGTCCTATTCCAAATTCTGTCTCTGTTGCAATATATTTACAATAGTTGCAACTCTCAAACTTAAAATTACCTCCAGTTCTATTAAATATCTGAAGTTCCATTTCTAGAATTTGTTTTAAATTCTTGTTCTTTCTATACACAAAAGATGGTGAACTTCCTAACTTCTCTAATACCTCTGGTTCCATCATAAAAATATTCCAGTTTCTTCTCAAAATAACCTCAATTTCTTTTACTTCTAAACAAAAAGAGGTTACAAAACTACTAGGAACTCTCCTTATAGTAACTCCTACATCTTGTATACCATCCTGGTTTATATTGGTGATCTCTTCTGACCTCATACCCTCCTCTAAAGTTAATAATCTACTAGTGGGTCTGAGTAGTGGCTTGTAAAACCCTTCTCTCCTTTTATGTATAACTTCTTCTACCAAGTCAAGGACTAATGTATTTGGATAACCTCTCCTCAAGAACATTAGTTTAAGTGTGTCACATTCTTCAAGGAAGGTTATGTCATCTGCAAACATCCGTGCTGCTCGGACAAGTTGTCCTTTTAGCACAGATCTCTTCTGATGTAAAGGGTGGCAACTCGTGCAATGGAGCATAGAGTTTGAATAGGTGGGTTTTCGGTATATTCTAGCAACAACATAACGCTGTTCCTCAATGTTTTTCTTTAACTCAATGTCTAAATAAGTGATGGTAGTTTCATGAAATGTGTGGGTGAACTTAAAAAACCTGGTACTGTTGTTAAGATGTTGTACAAAATTCTGGGCTTTGGGTTCAGTGCCTTTAAACAAAATAAAAATGTCGTCCAAAAACCTTGTGTACATCTTTATTTTATCGGCCAATTCACTGTCCGTGAAGATAGTCTTTTGCTCCCAACTAGCCAGCACCAAGTTAGCATAGCTCCCCCCACATGGTGAGCCCATTGCAACCCCCACCAACTGTTTGAATATCATGTTGTCAAACATTATAAAGTTGTTGGTCAAAATGACTTCCATTGTTTCCTGGAATAGTCTGATTTCTCTGTTACTAGCGCCATGTGCTAGTAATCTCTCTACTACCCCCTCTATGCCTTCCTCATGGGGGATAGACAAATACAAGTCAACTACGTCTACTGTTAAAAACATTACACCCTCATCATATTCAAGGTTATTAATAGAAGTCAAAAATGCCCATGAGTCTTGACACACTTGCTTTTCTTTTAACACATACTTCTTTAAGATTGAATCAATGTATTTCGCACAAGCATATGTAATAGAACCCCGGAAATTAACCAAGGCTCTCATAGGTGGGTTCTGTTGGTCCTTATGTAATTTCGGTAAGCCAAATAATGTGGGTATTTTAGGGCTTAATGTAGACAAGTAGTTAAGTGTGTTCATATCTATCAAACCATCTATGAAAAGGTCATTGAAAAAACAGTGAACTTTTTTATAAGCCCCAGTCATCTCATTAATGCTAGATTCACAATAGATGCACTATCTAAAACAAGTTGCATCCTTGACTTGTAGTTATTTGTTCCATAACTACCAGTCCTCCCCCCTTATCTGATTTTAGAAACCGAATAGGCAGACTTTTGGTCAAATTTAAAGCTTCAATTTCACTCGCATCCATGTTATATAACTTTATATTTTTGTTTTTATTGTTGTTTCTGTTGTTTTTCTGTAGATGTCTCAAGTCAAATTCACATAAATGTTCAAATAGTCCTAGTAATGGATGCATTGCTGGATTGAATGTGCTAGACACCTTCAGTCTATCATTCATGTAACTGTTCTCTCCAAACAATAAGTTCAAATTGAGTTTACGAGTGTAAAGTTTTAAGTCTATTAGAGTTTCAGGTAGTTTAAAATGGTTATCTGGTATGAAGGTTAGACCCCCTACTCAAAACTTCACAAAGTTTCGGGTCAATATCGTGGTCAGAATAATTATAAATTTTAAAGTCCCCTCTTTTATTGAATAAGATAGTAGGTTTTACTGTTGCCTGTTTGACTTGTACTCCTCCTTCTTGCCTCCATTCGCCCTCGTGTTGTACTTGGGCCGGTGGTTTTGGCCATTGTTGGAAAAAGAAAGCTGTTCATGTGTGTTGTTCAAAGCCCCATTTACAACTCTATTCCCTTGGTTTTGGGAATGGTTGTTGTAGTTCTCCTCCCTTTCTTCATCAACAGAGTCAACATTAATATGTTAACTGGAAAAATCATCTGTTGCACTCTGGTTTGTGTTAGTAAATTGACCCCCTCTCTCCTGGTTAATAAAAGACACTCCTGCTCGGTCAGTAATTTCAGAGTTTTATACATAGGCTACTGAAGGACAACTTTATAATCAGTTTATTGGCAAGTACTAACCAGGAGTTAATGTGGCTTTCAATGCCGCTGTGTCTGGCTTTGTTGTATTGATTGTAAGTTGGTTACAGTGCATGGAGATTATACTCTAATATCAGGAAAAAGATAAACTTGTTAACACCTTCCTTAGCATAAGACTCAGTTGTAATAGTGCTTGGGAGATGCTTAGCAATCGTTAAGCACCGCTCCCCATGCACTGGTATGTCCCATGCTAAGAAATAACAAGGGACAGTACCAGCTGGCTAAAAACAGTAGTAGAAGAAGGTAAAATAGCTGCACTTCTGACTTCTGTCCATGTCTCTCAATGGTGTCGAAGTTTGTCTTATTTTGCCCTGAATCTCATAATTTTTTAGATTTCCTGGTAAATTACTGAGGATTACAGTCAGTCAGTAATGAAATTCATTTCATGCTACTTATTGTTTAGAAAATTCAAATTGAGGCAACATCTATTGTTCTATTAATATTTGAAGTGAATAAGAACAATATTTAACAACTGTCTCTGAGTTTGATACTTTGTCCCCGTTATTCATAGATTTGTCCAGAATTCCTAAGGAAAGACATTGAGAAGTATTCTGCTGCCTGTTTGACAGAAATAAGTGCTTTTCAGGCTTTCAGAGTTAGTAAAACACTTTACTATTGTGCAATTCTTTTTCTGTAACTAGTAGTACATGCAGCAGATAAAAGCCTTCTTTAACTATGCTGGAAACTTTAGAAACCATGCCCATTACTGTGCAGAAATAACCGCAACACCTTTTTTTTACTGTTATAAACCTCATATACAATGCATGGCACAGGGTAGAGCTCCTAGTAAATATCACATACTCGGACCCAGAGGACATTATCAGTCTAGCTACAAGCTTCATCATCCTCTCCCTTCTGATATTCTTAGTTCACATACTGGCATCTATACTCCCTCACAAATCTCTCAAGAAAAAGTCCTAAGGACAAGAACACATCCTAAGAAAGAATGTGACCGGCTTGAGATTTTCCATTAGAGTTCATGTTTTCTACTAAATGGCATGATCTTGAAATGAGGCTAATAAAATAAGTGAATGTGTGTGTGTGTGTGTGTGTGTGTGTGTGTGTGTGTGTGTGTGTGTGTGTGTGTGTGTGTGTGTGTGTGTGTTTGTCTGGATGAGAATTCTCCTCCTCATGGGAGGTGGAGGAAGCATGCTTATCTTTATTGTCACATTTTCTCATATTCCAAAAATACATGTGCTTTACTGTACAGTCTACTTCAGTTGAAGCATTTGCTCACCTTTTGTAATCCAATCCCAGCTGTTATGAAGAGATGTAATGTGACTGTTAGTGAGATATTATGTAGTGATTGAGGTAAACTGGTTTTGGGAGGATAGCTGTTGGAGAATAATAAAAGTTCCCAGACATGGAATGGAGGAGTTATTCCCTGCTGAATGAAAGGTGTTTCAGCAGAATCAATATCTTTTTAAGAGCTGTTAATAGTTACGTTGACCATTGTTGATTCAAAAAGGGGAGACATCTATTGGAATATCAATGTAAATGCAAACTACATGACATTGAAGATGCAGCAGAAAAATGGAACATGAGACAGAAGGAAAAAAGGGGTTAGCCTAATAGAGATTGCACAGGATAAGGTGCCGATTACATAAATGACTAACGTGGTACTGCAATGTTCAAGAACAATTCATAGCTTGTTTCTGAACATACACAAGTTAGTGAAGAAGGGCAGAAACAGACTGTTTTTAGGTGTGAACAAGTAAAGTGCTGTTATAAAATTCAAGCGTTGTGTCTAAGATTTAATAAAGGAGTAATGGCAAAATATGGGGCTAATGTGGAAGGCAATCTTGAGAATGTTTGAGACAATTGCAGTGTTATCTTGGGGGTACTGTATAACTGGCAATGGAAAAGGGAATGTGAGATAACAAAAAGAGATGAGGAGGACTGTAATCCCACTTCCCACGGTTTAAGATAGCTGCTGCCCATTGAAAAATTATAATGCAGGGGATAGTCCTAACACCAACAAGACATTTTTGACTCTAAGAAAACTATCAGGATTTATAAACTAAGAACTGATATGGAAAAAATCCAAAAAGAATAAATAGAGGTCCTAGCTTGTCTCCCTATGGAAATGTCAGTAGTCAAAATGCTGAGTGCTGACAAGCTGGAAAAAATAAAAGACCAAAAACCTGGAAGATGAATGACTCCCAAACATCACTGTTCTCCTTTTATCTTCTTTTTTGCAGGGGACAAGTCCTCTGCACCCGTTGAACTTATATATATATATATATATATATATATATATATATATATATATATATATATATATATATATATATTTATCAACTCCAAGATAGTGGGTTCCGACATTTCAAATGCTCACCTGCCAGCTTTCTATAAAATCCAGACCCAATGGTATAAAGGTTACACAGAAACAAATTAAGTAAAAACTGCAAGAAAAAAACTAGCCAAGCTACAATTTTCACTTTGTAATAATATTTTAGTCCCCCTGTAGCAAAGGCCCATGGGGTATATGCAAATAGTTCCATAAGGACATAGTAGTGCTTCATCTATATAGCTTCTTACTTTTTACGTTTTCATAGTTATATGCAGGCCAATAAAACCAAACTTCACTAAGTATACACATACACGTTTCATCATTTTGCAATCAATACAAGATTAAGTGGATTTTTTTAGGTATACTTCACAAACACAAAGCCTAAGATCAAGCCTGATGTCCATAAACATTAGGGGTCCTCCAAAGTATCCCAAAATAACATCCAACTCAAAGAGTAAAAAGTTGACACAGACAAACCATTCAGAAAAACTGCAAGGAAGACCCACCCAAGCTACAGCCTTTGCTGTGTAATATATTAAAGCTCCTGTAGTGGAGGTCCATGGGATATATGCAAAGGATCCCTTAAGAGCATACAAGTGTTTCAGCTACATGGCTTCTGAATGCCCTTGATCTTTTAATTTTTTAAGTCTTTGTGGATACATTCAGGCCAATAAAGCCAAACTGTACTATTGGAGACTTACAACTTTCCTGTAGCTTCTATAAAAAATAATTTTCAGGATAACATAAGCCACAACAACAGGATATTTATATGTTTAAGGGTCTTAAGCCCTTGGAATGAGGTAACAAGGTAGTTTGATCTTATTCTTTATTGCATTGTGCTCATGGACAGAAACATCTCTCCTATTAGGTAAATGAGTGAGATTCACAATGACTTGTGCTGAGTACAAATACACTGTCAAACTGAAATGTCTCACTAAGTCTCTCTAAACCCATTGCAGTCACACAGGCAGATAAATTACCACATTATATTTCCCTGTCCCCTCAACCATGGTACCAGAACAATTGTGGAAGTTCACACTGAGACATATTAGCATTACAGGTACCTAAAATTGTTTTATCAAATTCATAAGACAGACAGAATAATTTTGTGACAGTAAAACAATTGACACCACGGAGGAAGGCATTAGTTATTCATATTTGCCAGCACATTATACAATAGTTCCATAAATCCCGAAAAGAGTTTTCTTACAAAGAAAATCTCTTGCAGATTCACCTAAGATATTAGCAAGTGCCTACAATCTGCAAAGATTCAGCCATTGCCCAGTGATGTTTGATAAATGTTATTCGGATACTTCATCTCTTCAGCAATTTTGAAAGAATTAGGTACTAGACTGCACATAAATCATCTTGACATATTACTGCTGCTGCTGAGTTTTCTGACACTGCTTTAAAAAGTATACGATTACACACACACACACACACACACACACACACACACACACACACACACACACACACAAACACACACCACTTGTGCCCATGCGTGCACACATACACACATACTTTTGCTAGTCTCACATATGGATAGATTAAAATTTAGCAACATTATTAACAGATCATTGGCTTGTAATATTTTTTTCAAGCAGTAAGATAATTATTTCACAACATCTGTTAAAATGCTTTCACAAATCATTTATTTTTGAATATTAAAGAGTTTAACAAAGAAGAAGACTGTTTTAACTTTTGAAAAGAAAGATGTATGCTTATACTGATAATAATCTCTAAATTGCACATATGAAACCTCACAGCCCAGTAACTCCCAAAAGGAAGCTCTCGGCTAAAGTGTGCCGGTTTAAATTGTCACACATGCTTATCTTCTTGAGTGATGACAAGTTCAGTACAGGCAGTAGTTTTATAGCAACTGAAGAGATACTTATATTTATGTTTTGTTGAAAGGTCCTCACAATAACATCAGCAAGGCTTAACATGTTTATAGAAACTATGTAGGCACTCAATGTTTGAAGTGTAAGATGCTTTCATGGTTCAATCTGTGCAGCATGAAAAAAATAAATACTACTGTGATATACATGTATCAGGAAAGGTTACATATTGTCAAGGATGGATAAGAGACATCAGGCATGAGTTGTTTTCACAAAGAAGCTTTACTATAGTCTGACTCTGATTTCAGTCTCATGCAATTTACATTGCCCAGTAGCATTAACTTCCTTAAAGAAACATGAACTATGGTATCATTATTACTATATATGATTCAAACATTAACTATACATCTACATGTTATCTTCAATGATGTCAAAAGACTGAACATTGTCATTATGCTATATGAGTCGGCAAGTGCACGAGAATGAATTTCACAGGAAAGCAATTGAACTTCATTTTATTTCACTGGTAATACTTTTGGTTATGTAAGAGTCAATATATCTGAGTGGTTTATTTCTCAGGCATCCAAATCTAGAATATTTACGACTTGTCAGTTTTCAGTAATATATGTCATAATTAGCACTAGAAGGATAATTTTCATAAAGCTGAGTATGGGACATACTGGTACATTCTGGTAGAGAACTGCTGCTGATGATTTAAAGACAGTTTCCTCAACGGCATATTTAACTCACTTTCTGAGTCCCTGAAACAGTAACTCTTTTATCTGCTTAAGTTCTGGCCAACTCACTAGCTCTAATAGTTTAGCAAGTGGTTTGTATTTCTTCTTTAGCTTTGCAAGTCAGGATCTTTTAGGCAGCTCTGTGTGACTAGTCCCTGCCTTATTGCCATTGATTCATGATTCCAACAGTCTCTTGTCTCATTCTCTAAGCAAGCAATAATGCCTGACAGGGTGTCTGTTAATGTGCAATTAAGGCACCGGTGGAGGGCCTTTACATCCCTGGAAGGGCATTAATTTATGCATTAACACACACCCTGGAGGGCATTATTGCACTTAGAAAATGGGCTGTCTGTAAAATTGTTGTGTTACTTACTTATGTATTTTTTAAGTACTTTTTTATTTTTTTTTATATATTTTTGATGTAAAATAGTTCCTTTGCCTAATGTTTATACTTGATGTAATATAAGTTAATGGCGTTGGAGGGAGCATTTTACATTTAAAATATATTAAAAAAGTAAAACAGTACTTAAAAAATACATAAGTAACTAAAACACAAGAATTTTACAGACAGCCCATTCTCTAAGGGCTGGCAGAGATCATTCTCTTTTCACTCTCTCTCACACATGCTACCAGGGGATCATTGGAATGCTTTCGCACTTCACTCACTCTCTCGCTCTCTCACAAACACACATGCACACACACACACACACACACACACACACACACACACACACACACACACACACACACACACACACACACACACACACAGTCTCTCTCTGCTTTCATCCACACAATCATTTACACATGCAGACAGAAACATATATATGCACACACACACACACACACACACACACACACACACACACACACACACACACACACACACACACACAAAGAGTCTCGCTTTGCTTTCATCCACACAATCACTCACACATGCAGACAGAAACACACACACACACACACACACACACACACACACACACACACACACACACACACACACACACACTTCTCAGTGGATCTATCTCTCTCTTACTCTCATGCACACATGCACCTCTCACACACACGTTTTATTTTAATTTTTCTTCTTTTTTCTTTCACAGTTACTAAACAGCAAAGCATAGTGAATGTAAAATAATGGCTCGCTTGCTCTCACTTTCACTGACATGCATACACACACACATGCACACACACACACACACACACACACACACACACACACACACACACACACACACACACACACACACACACACACCTTTTTTGCTGTCATCTTTTTGTTTGCATTTTACGCTTGCTAAACAGCAAAAACGCTGTTTAACAAGCATAAAACAGTGGCAGCCATTTTGTTTTCTCAGTCCAAGCTCCACGGCAGCTTGATATGTTGCCGTGAAGTGGTCAACTTGTTTTTCAGCGGGCATTACTTGTACATTAATACCCTGCTGGGGAACGTTCATTTTCCAATCAGGGTACTGATGTACAGTTTGTCCATTGTTTAAAGTGAAATATCTTTTTGCTGTCTTGTTAGTGTACAACACTTGCCATGCAGTAATTTTATAACTGATACTTTGCTTTTCATTACTAGAAGAGAAAATGAGGACAGTAAGTTAGTTCTGAAACAGCTAGTTATAAAGCTATAAACTGCAACGTTGTATTCTGGTGCACAAAGAATGGTTACTTAACAGATGAATCAGAGTATTGATATTTCTTGACTAGATTTTTCAGTGTCAGTACTATGCTTTCACTTACCCATTTCACTGAGGATATCTAGGATGTGATATAATGTGCTTGAATTCTCTTTGCTTCTCAAAGTTATAAAATTCTTGGCTTACGACTTAACTAATATTAATTCTTTAGGGAGTCCATGCCTTGCAAAGATGGATTTCAGAAAAGTAGTAACACTTTCACTTGTTTTGTTAAGTAACTGTGTGACACCCTTGCCCTGGCCCAGCAATCAAGGATCCTCAATCCTCACCAGTAACACCAGTGAGGGGCGTCTTATATAGGAGGAAAGGATAAAAAATACACACAGTAAAGTGCAATTTCCCTTAAGAGCACACAGAGATCACAATCGGTCCGGGGCTGGTCAGTCCCTTGCTCTCCAGGTCCCCAATAAGACTCCCCACCGGCACAGCTATAGCGTACAGATCTCAGCCTAGTGGGCAAGCTAAACACGCTAAAACCTCCAGCACCCTCTCTGTCCAACCAGTGCTTCATGTCTCTGCCCAAGTAGCTAACACACACACACACACACACACACACACACACACACACACACACACACACACACACACACACACACACACACTTTGACAAGAGTTTATACAACCACACAGACACTCCTGGGGAAGGCTGGCAAAGGTTCTCCAGCTGTGCCCCTTTTTCCCAGACTATATGGTAGTACCAGCTGCCACCACCAACTAATATTTATCAGCTACTCAATGGCCCTTAAAAGGGTGTACAATTATTACTGTGCAATGTTATTATCTAATTGGTAGTATAGCCCAGGGCTAAAGCTATTGAAGTGGCTTTGTACAATTTTACCAAAGGCATGCAAGTACTCTAAAGAGCTTACATTATCTCTACAGAAACAGCCACATTTGAAAGGGTTTAAAATATTTAATAACAAATAGTCAAAACACAAGACAATACTTTTTACTACACAGTGCTAGTCAAGAGTTCAGAGATCACAGAGAAATACTTAAAATAATTCAGTAGTACAGTTCTGACATCACAGAAAAACAGTCTAATCTTTCTAGTTTCTAGCTATTTCTAAGAGAAAACACAAGTCTAAGATAAACCTACATATAGAGCAAAACATTGCTGGTCACTTGGATGGTCACGACAAAAATGCTTAATGCTCTCTGATTCTCTCTGTTTTTATAATCACATTCCTGGTTCACATTACATCATTCTTCACACTTCCCTGGGTTACATGACATCATTCTTCACACTTCCCTGGGTTCCCAGGCTACATTCTTAAGTAAGTTCACACCAGGTCAGGAAGCAAAGCCATTAAGGACATTTATGCATGCACATTCTGGCCATTAACTCTGGCCTTAAAACAATAGCAAGAATTCCTTCATCTAGACTGACTGGAGCCATGTTTACATCAAAGGGTCACAACATGCTTTACTTGGTCAGCAGAGTGCACTGTTGTTAAATTTTTTTCAGTTCCACATGTAACACTATTTTTACCATTTAAGACAAATCTGTGGTTTACATTAATATTTACAGATGACAGAATTATCTCCAGAATTCTATCTAGCTAGGCTGGCAGCCTTCACCTATCTTCACCCAATCTTCACAAACTGTGCAACCTCAGGGAATTTTAAATTATAGTTGACACCCTGGAGTGAATGTGATTCATACTCTAAAATGTCATCTCATACTTTCAGCCAAAGCAAAGATGGAATAGTAAAATGTAATAGTTCCTCCTTTGGGTTTTGGTTACTGAACATGCAATGGACTTCACAGTTTTGCAAAACAAGATATCACAAATACTTTGTATTTGTTCATGCCTTAATGTGATGTGTACTTTAATAAGCATGTTGTCATGTAGCTGACTAGCAATAACAATGCTGTCATCTTTAAACAATAACCTTTAAATGCTCTGCAGCTCATTTAGGTGAGGAAAGTAAAGTGCAATAATAAGACATGATGTCACTGCATTTTTTTACACATCCTGTCATGGAATTATGCAACAAATGAATTTCAGTATCAGCTCTGCTACAAGACACAAACCTTTTTAACTTTTTAGCAGAAGATAGAAGATAAGAAATGGCCCACAATATTTTAAAGCCTTTTCAGGCAAATCTTCCTTATGCTCATGCACATGTGCTGCATTTAGGATAACCGCTATGTACAGCTCTTTTCCAGGTTTGTAATGAACTAAAACAATGGGTAACAAGGTCACACAGACAAACCAATAAGTAAAACTACAAGAAAAAACTAGCCAAGCTAGGTTTTCCACTGTGTGATTCCTTAAAACCTCTCATGTTATAGGTAACATGGGATATATGCAAATGACCCCTTAAAGACAACATAGGTTCATAGATTCAGAGGTGTGTAGTAGGCTAATGTCCCTGGGGCCTTTACAAGCCTAATCCATAGGAATACCCTGGAATTCTGTCACACAACCTTAGTTCCCAGTGCCTCTGTCGAGTAAAGCCACTGGAGTGATCCCTGGGGTGAATTTTCTATTTTCCATCCACTCATTAAAATTTCTCTTGAAGAGGGCCAGTAAGGTGCTCTGCTTGACATGTATGGGACGTCTATTACATAGCATGGGCAGTCTCTGGGTTATGAATCTGTTCCTCCAGCATGTTCTGTTGATTGTGGTAATGAGGTTGAGGTCTCTGGAGCCTGTGGTATGGAGGGATTGGGATTTCTTTAGATATAGTATTTCTAACAGAGCTGTGTCAGACATGGCTTTGTAAGTCAAGCAGAGATCACCTCTAAGTAAGCGATATGAGACAGAGAATAGTTGGAATTTTTTTAGTCTGTCCATATAGGACAAATGTTTAAGGTCTAGGATGCTCTTTGTGAGATACTTTTGCAGCCTCTCCAGTTGTTGCAGGTGTTTAGCTATGTGGCAGTTCCGAATGCCCATGATTTTTTCCCTTTTTAATTCTGTTATGGACAAATTCAGGCCAATAAAGCCAAAGCCCACTAGCTGTGGATACCATGATAAGATTTTGAAAGAATTTGCTGCAATGCTATACATGAGGTAAAAACAAATGGTAGCAGTAATGTGGAACATGAAAAAAGAATGAGCAGCTGTGAGAATGGTTTATCTTGTCTCCTTTGTTTATATTATTATTATTTTTGTTTATTGTCCTTCAAAACGAGTTGTTCTATGCTTATGCAAAGCCATTCAGAAAAGTTTTTAATATGAAGACAGGTGATCTGACCAGCTGGGCACATAAGATAACTATTAATTAAGTATTTTGAAGGCATGGGACTGTATCAGAATGCTTATGGTTACGTGAGGATGAAATTAAAACTCTTTGAGCATTATTTTCGAAGTTTCTGAAAGATACAAAATGACTGTTATCAGACTGTTCTTTTGCTAAATGTTTTAATCTTGTGTCTTTAAATGTTTGTTGCAATGTGTTTTATATAAATGGGGTGAATGTCAGGTTTTGGGAGCATTAATCATTTAGAATGTAAGGGACAGGGTTTATAAATAACTATTTTTAAGTAAGCAACATATGAAGAACAGGGTAATGTCACTAGCAGTTACTGATACTGTGATATCCATGTGAGTTTTCCTGAAGCGGAATATAAGAAATTAATCTATTCTAAGTATGGTGATATACATAAAAGTATGTTTTTGTGATTTAAGAGGTTATGCATATGAAAAAACACAGATAACAAAGGAAATATGTGAATATTGTAAAAAATGGTATATATTGTTAATTAGTAACAATATTATTTGTTTTCATGTGGAAGGTCAGTGTACAATATGTAACAAGGTCTTACCCATACCCAGACAGCGAAGTCAGCAGTAATCAAACCGAACTGTCTTACTGTGCAATATAAATGTAGGCCTTAAGTCAATCGCTTAAGTGCATTCTTTCCAGTGAAGATAAGCTGATAACCTAGTAATGAGTAACAATCTGTTAAAATCAGTGCAATAATGCAAGTATTTATTACAGTTGTGTTTGTGGTCTGTATCTATAGAATTTTGTATATTATTGTCATGTTAAATGTAGTTGGTGTTTTGTATGCACGTTGAGCCTGAAGAAATGTAATTTCACTCAGTTCGCACTTGTGTGAATTGAAGTGACAATAATGTTTACTTTGACTTTGACATCTGAGGTGGTTGTAATGGTGACTCACAACTCAGACAATATAAGTATTACAGGTTAAGTAAGGTGTTTAAGGTTCTTATGATAAATACCTAGGTGAGATTAATCATTGTAGTTATGAGGTTAGTTATGAGGTTAGGATGATGTCGGATACGGGAAGAAGAAATGAAGAATGAAAGTGCTGAACGTGATAGTAGGATAGAGTAAGTACAACATATGAAATATTAGTAGCATAAGAGTTCTGTTTAGTTTGGTGAGTGGCTTTTAGTTAGCTAAACTAGACTGTGTTGTCCTTGGAGATGAGCACAAGGGCTAGAATTCTTTCTGGATGGTGGGGGGGGGGGCATAGATGGAAGTTTTATTTACTTGTTGAAGAAGAGAGAAGGGTAAGGTGATTATTTTTTCACCTTCAGTGTTAGCAGAGGAAAAGAATATTGAATTGATTAGTGATATTGGATGTCTGGATATAATTTTGCAGGAACTGAAATTAAAGCAAGCAGATAAATCCTCCAAAAATGGAATATAAAAGAAGAAAAATAAATGTTTAGGTAAGAGTATGCATACTTGTGTGTGGAAGAAAGGGGTAGGTACTTTCATGACAGTAGAACAGATGTGAAGAAGAACATGAGAGAAGATGAGAAAGGTAGATATGTGGTAGGAAAATGTAAAAGAGAAAGTCAGAGTACAATTGCAGCAGTAATATACATACCTTACTTAACCTGTTTGCAGCTTCAGTCTTATAACCACCTTTTATTCAGTTTATTATTCACTTCTTCCCTCAAGCTACCTCATCTCATATAACACTTTCTCCTTCTCCCACCTTTATTCCTACCCACCTCTATCCCTCCCCCAACATATTCTAACTCCTCTTTTACACATCCTAATGGACCCAACATATAAATCTTTATTCACAAACCTACTACTCTTAACTACATCTCTTGCTTCTATAACTATTCCATACACACTAACCTTCTTCGAACATTCTTCTCTTCCTGAGCAACACCACCCCTACCAACAAACTCTACCTCTTCCTCACATAAACTCACTTAAACATATTAACATAACTGCCACCTTTATCTACATATTTCCAAAGTACCATAGATCTAACCATGTTACTTACTTCCCTGTCAAAAAAACTCCAATCAATTACTACAAAATCCTTAAGTTTGTACAATATCCTCTACAACACCCCCTATTAGATGGTGATCTTCATCCAAACCCTGGCCCCAATACTAACTCTCCCAATAACCCTCACAGTCTAACATTTCCTATTATTACTACCCCTAATAGACCATCTAACTCCCTCCTGATAGCTCACCTTAACATCCGCATCCTTAACAATAAAATTACCCACCTACATGCACTATTAGTGGTGCACTCATTTGACATTCTCTGTATTACAGAAACATGGCTAAAACCCTCTACTCTGGACCAGGAGATTACCCCTCCTGGATATAATATCCTAAGATATGACCGCAAAATTAAAAATGGTGGCGGACTAGCCATTTTGTATAAATCTCAACTCCAAGTGTCACCCTTCAGTGTGCTACTACCCTCAGATACCAATGCAGAAACCCTTACTGCCAAGCTACAAATCAATAACTCCAAAGCTATATATCTAATTTGCACATATCTCCCTCCTGGAAATAATAATAATACACTTGAAAACATACTTAGTCACTTATCTACCCACCTACCTCAGGAAACCATTGTATTAGGAGACTTTAATATAGACTGGGCAACATGTAGTTCCCCTAATCCTACCAATCACATAAATCTACAGAGTTTCTCACAGATAATAACCACCCTTACTAGAATCCATAAGCCAAGCAACAAGGAAACCTCCCTAGACTGGATCCTTCTCAATAGCCATCTTGATACTTATAAACCAGGAACCCTTCCTGACGATATCAGTGACCATATGCTAACCTATATCATTAAACAAAAAATTCACAGCCCTAATACTAATAATTTTAAATCCTTCCGCTCCAAAAAATTCTTTAATCCAGACAGCTTCCAAAATGAACTAAAAGCATGTGACTGGTCACCTATGTCTCATCTTCAATTTGATGAAGCAGTGACCTACTTTAATACTAGATTTCTTCAAATCCTAGATTAACATGCCCCCATTCGCTCTTCCCGAATAAGAACCAAAATTGCCCCCTGGCTTACAAAACATACTAAGCAAAAGATCCTCCTCAGAAATAAAATTTGGGCCAAATGGAGAGCCTCCAAAAGTCCATCAGATCACCTTTACTTTAAACAATTAAGAAATGCTACCAAGAAATTCATTCTCAGAGACAAAAAAGACTATTACCTTCACCTTCAATAAACCCACCAACAAAAACCACAAAAATTCTGGACAGGCATTAACAAACTTCTTAAACCAGGGCACTCTAAATCTTCTGCCCCTTCAGGATTTAACCATAATAACTCTAACCTGATACCTGATGCCTTTAATAACTATTTTACAGAAGCCATTCTAACCCTAGCTAAAACTTTACCACCCATCACCACTCCACCATTAAATACCAGTAATACTCTGACTCCAACCTTTCATATTCAACCTGTACCCACATCCCTCATTAGCAACCACCTTCAAAAACTTAAACCATGCACCTGCAACCTCCTTCAAAAACTTAAACCATGCACCCTTTCTGCTGACTGTCTTCCAGCAGAATTCCTGCAAATTGCTGCTAAATAAATTGCCTATCCCATCTCCATCCTTATAAATAGAACAATTTTAGAAAGCAAAATTCCTTCCATATGGAAAGTATCTCACATCATCCCTCTACACAAAGGTGGATCATCTACCGAGCTCTCCAACTTTTGGCCTATCGCCTTACTCTCTCCAATAGCTAAAATAATGGAAAAGTGTATACACAGACAACTACTTGCCCACCTTCACGATAACAATTTACTTGCCAACTGCCAGCATGGCTTCAGGCCATTCCATAGCACAACCACTGCCCTGCTATCCTTTTCTGACTCCATAAACAAAAACCGTAACAATAACACTTTCTCCTCTGCACTGTTTATTGACCTCTCAAAAGCCTTCGATATGGTGAACCATAACATGCTTATTGACATACTAAAAGCCCAATCACTCGACACACAAGCACTACATTGGTTTAAATCCTATCTTGAAAACAGACAGCAAACAGTACTTTGGGATAATAATCTTTCTACTTCCCTCCCTGTAAACATTGGAGTACCACAAGGCTCTATATTAGGACCCCTTCTCTTTTCATTGTTTATTAATGATCTACATATCAAAATTCCTCACGCCACCGGCATACAATATGCAGATGACTCAACTTTAATTTGTTCAGCCAAGTCCATAACCTCTCTCCAGTCCCTCACTCAAACAGTATTTAACAGTGTTGAAAATTGATTTATGCAACACTGTCTCCTTTTAAACCCCTAGAAAACAAAATTATTGCTCTTTGCTCCTACTCATAAGTCACCTCATCCACACTTCACAGTAACCTCTAACAATGGAACTAACATATCCCCTGACAATACAACCCATCTACTGGGAGTAACAATTGATAACAACCTTAGCTATGGTGATCATATTAATGCTACAATAAAGTCTGTCTACAAAAAACTAGGCACCCTTTACAGAATCAAACGCTTCCTTACCCCTTCAGCCAGAATCACTATTGCCCAGACTCACCTGATCTCTACCCTTTTCTATGGAACTGCGATATGTACCAACCTATCTAGAAACAACCTCACCAAACTTTCTACTAGTTATAATAACATAGCCAGATTTGCCATTGGCACCCCTTTCAGAACTCACCACTGTCACAACCTCAAACAACTGGGATGGTTAGAACTGCAGAACCTACTACTTTGTCAGTAACTTATCACCCAAAAGATCCTTTATCACCGTAATAATACCCCAATCCTTACTAATCTGATTACCCCCTACAAAAATCTTGCAACTCTACGCTCAGCTAACAAAATTCTAGTCTCCACTATTAAATCTAACAACAAACCTGGGGACTCACTTTTCACCAACACAGTAGGAAAAAGCTGGAACCAGCTTCCTAGTGAACTTTCATCTCTTGCTTCCACTCAACTCTTTAAAAAGCACATTAAAGAATATCTTAAAACTCACTGGCTTTGCCCCTGCTCTAACCCACACTGATATACCCTGACTGTTATCTCTTTCCCCTTTTTTGCTCTCCTTACACTTCTATACTCCACTGTTCTGTCACATACCTGTAAAAAAAAAAAATATATATATATATATATATATATATATATATATATATATATATATATATATATATATATATATATATATATATATATATATATATATAAAATATAAGAAATTTTTACAATTCAATTTTTTTTTCTTTTTGTGATTGCTCTCTCTCAAATTATTACTCTCAGTATTTGATCTTAGTGTTAACCTACTAAGGACTCTGTATAACTTATCTCAACCTCAGTGTAACAATGTCCTGTAATTTATTTTGACTATTACTGTATATTGTAATCTTTGTCACTGCTAATGCTTGGAGCTTTTCTCCCCGGGCCTCTACTGAAAATGGACATATATCCAGTTAGACTAGCCCAGTCAACAAATGTAAAATAAAATAAATAAATAAAATAAATAAATAAATAAAACATAATGAGTATAAAAAAGAGGTGAATGTCACTTAGACTGCATCCACCCCATCAGAAAGGTTGGTGATTGGATAATGCTTGGGAGGGTGATTGTAATATAGTCCTAGAGCCAGATATGGATAGGTTGTTTGGTAAGTGGAAATTTAGTTTAGGATATCAGGAGTCCTTAAGTCAAGGATTGATGAGGTTTAGGCATTGTAGATGTATTCAAACTTCTGAGGAAAAAAGGAAGTTATGCATTCACAAGAGATGAAAAATAAGCTAAAGAGAATATTAGTGGCTAGAGTGACATGGAGAATAGAGGCTGTACAGATAACTTGGAGAGAGCCTTTTGATCATAGACTGGTGAGAGCAGATTGGGAGGCTGAGATGAAGATAGAATCAAGGTGGCTGTGGAATACAGGTAAGGCATTTAAATATAAGGCAGGTTAAGTGGTTACAGGAGATAGTAAGGCAGGTGATTGGGCAGAATGAAAGGGAAATATAGAGCAGAGGTTAAAGAATGAATGGGATTAAAGATGCTTATGAAGAAGAGATTATATCACATATGCATAATCATATGAGAGGAGGAAGGTGAGCTGAAAATTGTTCGGAGGAGAGGTTAAGGAGGATTCAGGAAAGGATCAATACTGTGGAAGAAAGATGAAATAAATGTATTGGAGGACATAGGATGCAGTTAAAGGAGTAGAAGGGCATGGGAAAGGAAATAAAAATTGAAATAACTAGAACAAGAATAAATATGAGTAAAAGGAAAAGTTGATGTAAAATTGTTATGTTGGAATTTGAAAAATTAAGGAAGCTTAGGTTATGAAAATTAGAAGAGGTAATGGGGACTTAACTCAGATGACAAAGGAAATTACAGAGGAGTTTAGGAGTTTTTATGTGGAGTTTGCTAAAAGCAAGGGTATCTAAACAGGTTTTGGGGAAAGGCATGATACTCAGAGTCAGACAGTGATGTTAGATAGTGCTATAAGGATGGGGAAAGTAGTGAAAGTGATTAGATATATAAAGAGTGGTAAGACAGGATGCCTGATGTTTTTCAAAACATTTTTATCAGAAGGTGGGACTCCAGGTAAAGGGTGGTTGACTACTATGTTAATCAAATTTTTGTGATGGGAGAATTACCCGATTCAATTTTTGAAGCTACAGTGATGAAGTTATCTAAAGGGACTGATTCAATGTATGACGCTACAGTGATGGAATTATCTAAAGGGAGGGAGAGGAAGAGGATCCCGCCAATTACAGGCCATTTTTATTATGAAGAGTGGATGCAAAACCTTTACTAGAATTCTGACAAAATGTGGAGCCATTCCAATTGGACTTAATTAGGGAGGAACAGATAAGATTTGTGAAAGGTTGAACATCAGTTGATCACTGAGGGGCTATGATTACTGTTGTTAAATATGACAAAATTGGTGAAAAGGGGAATAAGAGTGATGTTAATAGATATATGAAAACTTTGCAAAAGTTTGAGTGGTATTTCTTATTCAAACTGCTAAGAAAAGTTGTAGAGGAGGATGATGGATGGTAGCTGCAAGTGATACAAGTGCAATAAAAAATGCCACGGGTGTTGGATTTTGGTTAACGAGATTAGGTCAGTCAGGGTGATGCTACAGAGAGGAACTAGACCATGGTGACTGCCTTTGCCAAATTCACCTCTAAGAGGACCATGTCTTGCGCGATGGATAAGGCTGGTTTTGAAAGATAGGATGTTTATGAAGGTAAGGGGGAGTATGCTCTGTTTTGCAAAGGATGGAATGATATTTTTGGAGAAAGTGGACTAGCAGTTACTGATAACAGTGGACATCTTTTATTGTTTGGAGCTCAATAAAGGCTGCAATTTTAACTAAATAAGTCTATGATGGCTAAGATAGGAGGGGAAACTTGTGAAAGAATATGCCTTCAGTGCTCAGAAGAAGAAAATAAATATTTAAGAGTAAAGGTCTATGGTATGGTGGAAACAATCAAACAAAGAAGCTGGGAGGATATGAAGGCCAAGACAGGTAGGATATTAGATAGATATTTAGGGTGAGATAATATTTTTAAAGGAGGATACATGTGGTTAGAACACTGGCATTACTGCACATGATGTTTCTGGAATGGCATGTGGGGATGAATCCATAGGAAGATAACCTTCATATGTGGCTTGAGTGCAGAGAAGTCCAGGAAGTGAAAGATAAGGCCTCTATAAACCGGAATATACTCATACTCTATGGGAAAGAAGGAGAGAAGACTTGAACCTTTTTAATGTGGTATACGCACCGCAGGTAAAAGATTGGAATAAAAATGTTCATGATAGTAGCACAGGTTAAACTTAGGAGTTCTCATGAATGGAAAGATAGTATATTAGCTCTGGGAGGCTTTAGGAAATGATGAGTTTGCTCCTCTGTAAAGATAAAAGTGAACCTTGATGGCTTCATCCCCTCTGGAATAAAGGGCCATTACACACTGTCTCTGGGAGTCAGAAGTATTCTTTCAATGTTTATGCAAAGGTTACTGCAATGAAACTGAGTGGTATGTAGGAATTACCAATTAACCATCAGGAATCTCACTGCCAAAGCAGCAACTTCATTAAGAAACCTGTGTGTGGAAATGACAGAGGTGGCACTGAGAAAGTGTGCCACATTATTGTAATATACCAGTAGTGAGCATTGTGCCTACTCATTTCCACATATGCAACTTCACTGCACAATAAGAACTGCTGGAAGCCAGATCATAAGACTCTCAGCAATACTTTTTTATAGTTTTATTGACTGAATTTGATGGACAAAATGGGTACACCAGACAGTCAGAAAAGGGGAAGAGCAAGCTCAGAAATATAAACAAAGAAACAAGAAAGGTTAAAGCATCAGTTGGGAGAAGAAAAAAATGTATGTATTTTTTTTTCAGGACAGGTGCCCATTTTATAAGAATGGTGGATGTGGAAGGATATAAGGGAAAGAGATAAGAAGTATGGAAGCAGGGTCACACAAACAAACAACAAACACACAGAAAACCTGGAGAAGGACCAACAGTGCATGTGCAGACACAAATGGGGGACTGGCAATGGATATATTGACATATGGGAAAGGAAAAACACTTGATAGTGAGGATTGGGGAATGGGAGGGAAATGACATACCAGGAAGTGAAACACCAGGGAGGTGGATAGGGTGAATATCCTGTTCCTGGCACCGTTCTGCCTCAGCTAGGCCCAGGAAGAGGTTACTCATCACCATGACTGTTCTCCCCACTGAGACCTACCTCAGACGTTGGTAATGACAGTGCCATTTACTGGTGTGATGCTGTATGTTGAACCAGGAGCATCTCCAGTTGGTCAATGCAGATTTCAAGCCACTCATCCACAACTCCCTGACCACCCCATTCATCTCTACAGGGTGACAAACTGTAATTCCCCTGGCAGCATTACTGGAGGGAACAAGAGAGTCCAGTAAGGATGACTGACTGTCCCATCACATCTGATAGTGAGGCAGGCTTGAAGATAGTGTGCTGGCAGGAGAAGGTCAGGGATGACCAACTCGTGCCATGCCACTGGCAAAGCCATGGCAGATACTACAGAAAATGTTAACATAAATGACTAGCAATAAAACAATAAACATCAAATAAAAATGAAAAAAGGATAGCAACAAACAGGTAAGGAAGAAACTCAGAAAAGAAAGAGAGTATTTGAATGTTTCTAATGCCCACTCATACTGGCACCTAGTGATGTAATATTCAGCTTCTATGCCAACTACGATAGGTCTGCCTAAGCTCATAAACGCAAATGTCCCTATTGTATGATGTGCATGAGGGTGTGAAATGTCACCGTCTCCACAGACAGGTTTAGGTGGCGTGAGGTTAAATCAGTTGTGTTAGGATGGGGATGTGGGTGTGGATTGTGGACCTGTGGACATGCTGAAAGGGATATTGTCTAAAGTATGTCATGAAACTTAGTCAATGGAACCAGTTATGGAATCCAACATGCCTGTGATGTCACTGTGCTATGTCATGGGCTGAGAAGACATCACTGCCAACATAGACAGCTATGAGGAAGTGCTCGGCAAACTCCTTAATACTTTGCTAATCACCATGGCACACAACCTGTGTATAGCACAAATGGCAGGGGTATGCTACATGGAGGTGACACTGATGTGGACATACAGTGTGGTGATGCATGAGAAATATGCTTCCATGTTTCATCCATTGGCTCTCAATGTAGCATCCCCTATACCATCCATCATTCTCCAACATTCATCTTGACATTAACATTTGTTAACCGGGTTAGTCCAAATGGGATTTTGTCCCATTTTCAGTGGCTTGGCCCATGTATACCTGCCCTGGACCAGTGTGAATATCACAGTGATGATATTTTCATGTGGGAGAGACAGATATATCTCCCAGAGATTGCTGCTGCTCTGGAATAGGGTTCCACTTCATGTGAAGCAGAGCTTCCCAATGACCTTGACAATTGGATGGGTAACCATAAATTCACACCAGGGGTGGCACCAATGTCCCTCATGGACAGGGGCAGTTGGTGCTGATCACTCTGCTAACAATCACCATCTAACTATGGTCAGTTAGGGTACACATTTTCTTTACATGGCTAGGCGTGTAAAAGCCCTAAGGCCATTACCCTGGTAACCTCCTATGAACCTATGTGGCAATCATCCTGCAGGTCAGGCACCATGAGGACATAAATATGCTGTCCTGGCAGAAAGTGTTGGTTATCTACTTAGAAATAAGTAATGAGTGCATATCATAACCCGTAGATTTTGTATGTGGCTGTGCAAAGCATCATATGTCTACAGTGTTTGTCCTAGTGTATAAAAAACTGTGATTGAGCTGTTTCCTGCCAACTATAAAGACCATACCAGTGGTTACCACTAAACTGCTCTGAAATTTATTTTATTTATTTATTTTACATTTGTTGACCGGGCTAGTCTAACTGGATACATGTCCATTTTCAGTAGAGGCCTGAGGAGATAAGCTCCAATACAGATAAATGAAAAGCTTAGTAATCAATATACAAAATAAGACTAAATGAAAATATTCATATTAAACTAGCAGATTTCAGGTACATAAACACAAAAAATAATAGGAAAGATAACTAAATAGCAGAATTAATTATATATAAAAAGAAAAACAATATTGCAGGTTAAACATATTATTCTGTGAGGATAAACAAAAAATCTTGTAGTGCCAGAATGCTTCTACTATACAGTATGCAGTTATAAGTCATTTATAAATAGAAAGACTAAGGTCTAGAGGGGAGGCAGGATAAGTATATACATAATGTAAAAGGAAGAAAAACAAGTATATTTTTCAGTAGGAAATGTAAAGGGAGATTCTGCATAGTGAAGTTTGGGAGGAAAATAGAATTTATAGGGATAAAATATGTACTAATTTCTCAGTAGTGAAGGCTAGGCAGAGTTTAGTTTAATTAGATAGATAGTTGCCTAGTCAGGTTTAGTACAGGGGCACAACCAGTGTGTTCTAAGGAAGGGTTTTAGTCTATTTTTGAAGAGTGATAGAGAGGGAAGAGAGGAGAGGTCACTGGGGAGAAGATTCCAGGTTTTTCCAACAGCACTGGAGAAGAGAGATTCGCCAGCTTTGTTGTTAGGTTTAGAAATGTATAAAAGATTTTTGTGAGAAGAACGCAGTGATTTCAGATTTGTGTATGGAGTGATGATGGCAGATAGACCAGGAGTGCAGGATGGATTATAAAGAGTTTTATGGGCGATGGTTAGTTGATGGAATTTAATCAAGTTTTGTAGTTCAAGCCATCCCAGCTGCTTTATATTTAAGCAGTGGTGGATTCTGTAAGGGTTACCTGTTGCAAATCTAGCAATATTATTGTAGGAAGTTTCCAGTTTGCTGAGGTTATTTTTTGAAAGGTTAGTAAAAATAGGTGAGGCATAAAGGAGGTTAGAGATTAGATGAATATGGGCTGTAGTTGTTCTAGCTGTGGGAGAAAGGTATGATTTAATTCTATAGAGGGAGCCAAGTTTTTTGCTGACAGTTTTTATTGTATTGTTGATATGGATGCCAAAGTTCAAGTTGTTATCAATGGTGATTCCCAGTAGTTTGGTAGAAGTGTCAGGTGATATGATGGTGCCATTAGTGGATATAACTGAGAAATCAAGTGGAAAGGACTTGTGGGTTGGATTAAAGAGGAGGAGTTTAGTTTTTTTGGGGTTCAAACGAAGACAACGTTGTGTAAACCATTGTTCAACTGTGTTAAATACTTTCTGGGTAAGAGAGAGAAGTTCAGGTGTGGATTTGGCTGAGCATATAAGTGTCGAGTCATCAGCATATTGTATGCATGTGGCTTGGGGGATGACTAGATGAAGGTCATTAATAAATATTGAGAAGAGGGGAGGTCCAAGTATAGACCCTTGAGGGACACCCAGTGAAACTGGTTGGAGGGTAGAAAGAGTCTTATGCCAAATAACTGCCTGTTGTCTTTTATCTAGGTAGGACTGGAACCATTTTATAGAAGGTGCATCAAATGATAGTGATTCTAGTATGTTGAGGAGAATCTGATGATTGACCATGTCAAATGCTTTAGACAGGTCAATGAATAGTGCCGAAGATAGGTTATTAAGGTTACGATTTTTGTTAATATAATCTGTAAAGGAAAGGAGGGCAGTGGTAGTACTGTATGAAGGTCTGAAACCATGTTGACAGCTGGAAAGTAAGTTATTTTGTGTTAAGTGGTCAAGTAATTGCCTGTGGATACATTTCTCCATGATCTTTGCTAGAGGGGAGAGAAGGGCAATAGGACGGTAGTTGGAGAGCTCATTAGAGTTTCCGCCTTTATGGAGAGGGATAATATGAGAGACTTTCCATAGGCTAGGTATGTGACCTTCAGTAATCATCCTATTGATCAGAATGGAAACAGGGTAAGCTATGGATTTGGCTGATAGCTGTAGAAAATCAGCAGGTAGTTGATCTGCAGAGGGACAGCATGGTTTTAGTTTTTGTATGAGGGTTTGGATGTAAGTAGTTGGGACAGGTTGTAAATGAAAAGGAGGGGGTGAGGTAGAGTTATAGGTGGGTATTGTGAAGCTATTGGGTGTTAGCTGACTAGCCAGTGTTTGGATAGTATTTGTAAAGAAGGTATTGAATGTATAGGCTATATTTATGGGGTTAGTATGGTCAGTGTCTTGAGGGTTAGGTGTGGTGGATTGACCTGGGTGGAGTAGTTGGTTAATGCTAGTCCAGAATTTTTGAGGGTTGTTTTGATTAGTTTGTTGGAATTGTAGGTAGTATTTTTTTTTTATCAGAGAGTATAGCTTTCTTAGTGTCATTTCTTAACTGTCTAAAGGTTTGTTGGTCAACAGGGTTTTTAGTCATTCTCCATTTGGCCCAGTGTTTATTTCTAAGGTACATTTTGTCTTTGGTTGCTTTGGAAAGCCATGGGGCAGAGTTGGTTTTAACTCTAATTAATCTGGTTGGAGAATGTTGGTTGAGAATAGCCAGAAATTTAGAGTTAAAGTACTTTATGGCTTCTTCTAAAGGGAGGTATTTTAAGGGAGACCAATTGCATGTTCTTAGTTCATTTTCAAATAGCTCAGGGTTAAAGTTCTTTTTGGATCTGATATTTTTGACAGATTTAGGATTGGGAGTATGGGTTTTCTGTCTGATAATATAGGTAAGTGAGTAGTCACTTATATCATCAGGGAGGGTTCCTGAATCATAGTTGTGAGGGTGATGGTTTATGATAATCCAGTCTAATATGCTAGCTTTCTGGTTAGTTTTATTGATCCTGGTAGGGGATGTAATAGTTTGAGTAAAACCATGTAGGTTGATGTGGGTTGTAGGGAGGCTGCTGCAATAGCAGCTCCAGTCAATGTTTATATCTCCTAGGATTATGGTTTCTTGAGGCAAGTATTGGGAAAGGCAGCAAAGAATATTTTCCATGGTGGAAATGTTATTACTGGGTGGAAGATACATACAGATGATATAGATGGATTTGACATTGTTAATGTGAAGTTTGGAGATGAGAATTTCAGCATTGGAATCAAGAGGTATTTTACAGTTGTAGGTGATTAGCTGTAGTCCTAAATTAAATAGAATAGCTACCCCTCCACCTTTCTTGGTTACTCGGTCGAGTCTTAGTATGTTATATCCAGGTGGAAGGAATTCATTGTCTTTGGTAGAAGGTTTTAACCATGTTTCTGTTAAGCAGAGGATATCAAAGGAGTATACTTCTACTAGAGCTTGTAGTTGAGTTTTTTTGTTGTTTATGCTGCGTATATTAAAATGGGCTACATGGAGGGAGTTAGATGCTTTACTATGTGGATTGATTGGGTAGGGATTTTGGCTGTGGAGAGTACTAGGAGTATTTGTTGGGCCTGGGTTAGGGTGGATATCGCCATCTTTTATACGGAGTAGTACATCTATGTATCTTGGGTGAGGGAATTTGTTGTATAGAAGTAGATTTTTCCTGAGACTGAGGGTGTAATATTTCAGATGTTGTATTCTGTGATACTTTGCAAGCAGGTATTTAGGTGAAGTTGTTATGTTAGCATGGTTAAGGAGGAGTGGAATGGATGGAGCATTGGTTGCTTTGTTGGGATAGGGATGGTCTAGATGTAGTGGATATTCACAGGAAGTAAGTATGTAGGCAAAGATTAGAGGAAGAAGTAGTAGTAGTATGAATATGGGTAGGAAAAATAGTGGGGTATGAGGTTTATACATTGTGCAGATTTATTATTGGATATATGTAAAGGGTGAGGTTGGAGAAATGTGAAGGATATGGTAAGATGGAAGGGAGTGTTAAGTAAGGTAGATATATGAGAAGATGAAATGTGGTGGAGTGTTATGAGGGTAGTAGGTGAAGGAAGAGGTGTGGCTAGTAATTACTAGAATTGATTGGAAGAGGAAGAGGTGTGCTTAAGTAAGTATAAGAGTAGTACCCCTGGGGGTGGGTGAGAATTGGGGGAAGGGAGGGGAGCAGAGTGAGCTCACAGGGCGAACGGAGCGGGTTGAGAAAGCTTCAGATGCAGTTGTAAAAAACAATCAGCAAGACTGACTCCAGAGGAGAAGTTAGACAAGATAGATGTGGGAGAAGGTAGTGAGAAATTAACCTAGAAGAGGTGAGTGTGGACAGTAGAAGTACAGGGTGAAGTGAGAGGACTAAAAGGTAGTTAAGGAGCAGCAGGAGAAAATAGTGTAAGTTCTGGGCATAAGTGACAAGAAAGACGGAAAAGCTGGGGGGTGAGGAGCCCCCTAGTGGACAGTTCAGGTAATTGCAAGGCTGATAAGAGAAGGAGTTAAAGAGCAAAACAAGAGAAGGTTGCTGGACAAAGGGAGTTTAAAGAGGGGATGGGAAAAGCGAGTAAGAGGTACAGCGGGGGGGGAGGGGTCGAGGCTGCTGGCTGTCCTAGCTCAGGACTTTCTCTAACCTGTGGTATAGGTACAATAGTAGAAAGTCTCTCTGGCAGGAATTATTCCACAAACATACTTTGCTGGTGTCCTTTGGAGAGGTAATGTAGGGTGGATTATTCAGTGAGGTGGACCTCCAATAAGTTGGAGTACTTTATTCTCCTAGAGACTAGTGCAGGTAGCACAAGATGGGCAGGTAACTTAAGGAGGCAAGAGAGAGAAGGTAGGGATGAGAAACAGTGGATTCCACATAGCAAGATAAGCTTACTCATACATTACACTAGTTAATCAGCGACACATCCATAATAGTAAATTACATTTCTAGAGAACCCATAATTCTATAGAGAATGGGCTAAGCATTCACAAAAACAGTATTGGTATATAACAAATATGTCAATAAAAACACTTGTTGTCAACAATCTATTACTCTATATTGCTATAGTACAGTGCCCATTTGAAAGTAGCACTATATTAAATAAAGCAATTTGAAAGTAGCACTAAATTAAATAAAGCAATTGGACATGATTAAATATTTAACTTCAGTAATAAGTAAGACATGTTACATGTGTCTACAGCTGCTATGCTCAAACTACAGTAGTAGTACATCATGTAAACATTTTCTTCCAAATGCTGTGCTAACACTTCCTAAGCACTAGGTTGGTCTTTGGGGAAGAGTCAAGCATCAGGGTAAAAGAAAAGTACTATTTAGTGATTATACAAAAGCCTTTTACAGGCTTTAGGGACCCAAATATTAGCTAGTACCCTCAGAAAAGGTCCTCTTGATTGGGAGTGAATACAATTGTATAGTTTGAGTCAGTTTTGCCGTACGCCGAGCTTAGAGTCAGCTTTCAGAGGCAATCAATGCTTAATGCCGACTATTCGCTACACAGAGTCAGTACTGTAGGCTATTTAGACCCTCTGTGTGAGCAAACACAAATAAACAATGGAGTATGTAATATACAAGTAATCCACTAATACCAGGTAAATAGCTGTACTAGTACACTAAGAAAAAAAAGTATTAGTGTAGGTCAAAACCCCTAAAACATGCTTCAGAGACTGATGGTAAATTGCTGTACTAGTACACTAAGAAAAAAAAGTATTAGTGTAGGTCAAAACCCCTAAAACATGCTTCGGAGACTGATGTCTCACACTCAGAGAAAGACCCGGTTTCAAGGGAGATTACAAAACAGTTTACATTGATATCTATAAAAGACCAAAGCCTAATATCGGCTTTCAGCTGCACGGGCGGCAGCACTAGAATCTGAAAGGGCCCACCAAGCGAGCAAGCGAAAAAAAGCAGTTTAGTGGATAGATTAACACTATTTTACTTCATAAGTGAAGATAATGAGCTAAATAAACTGATTAGTATAGCTCAAATCACAATTTCTAGGCTATAAGCTAAATAAATTGATTAGTGTAGCACAAATCACAATTTAAAGGCTACAGAGGTCCCTATGTGTGTAGGGACACTCAGAGAAAGGTTCGCTTAGGTAGAAGTAAAGGGAAAGAGTTAAGGACAGGTGTTGTAGTACACCAAAAACCAAATATCGGTTTACAGATGCTCACGAAGCAGGGCTGCAAACTGTTTAGACCCAAGAGTGTGAGCAATTTCAGATAAGCAGATATCGGCTTACAGCTGCTCACAAAGCAGGGCTACAAACTATTTAGACCCAAATGTGCGAGCAGTTTCAGATAATCAGGACTGATAATAATTAAGTAGTTTTAGGAACTCCACGTGGAAGACGGAGTTCAGGAAGCCGAGCCAGGGAAATCAGTGAACTCTAACAGACGGCGTTTTTAGCTTTTGGAGAATAAGCGAGGGAAGAGTGCTAACAATCCTTTAACCACAGCTAGAAATAACACTTGCAAATCCTTTCCAAGTAGTCTTGTAGGGCTAAACAGTAGACACTAAAAAATACGCCAGCAGTGAAAGATCACAAGCACTCCACAGTTTGATAAAAAACAACAAGTGAAAAGATACACACTTTCAGTAATTCATTCACAGCAGCTCGAACAATCTGGTTATTTGGCACAAAACATTACAGGCATTTTGCATAAACAGCGGCAACAATATCTTTACTTACATACCACATGGGTTAGATACTGGGAGCGGAGCAGCCAGCAGCCAGGGCTTATCCTAATTCCTAAAGATGGCGCCCCCCCTAGGCCCAGGGTATTTATGGGAGTTCAGGATAAAGGTGGAGGGGGGAGGGCAGTAGGAGGTAAGAGTAGTTGTAGATGGGAGGGGCAAGGGAGAGACAATTACCGAGAGGAAGAGGGAGAAAAACCTTAGAGAGGAGCAAGGGATACTATAAAGTACAAGGTAGAGGTGCAAATAGAAAGAGGGGTAGAAAAGGTATGGACAGAGAGAAGAAGTAAGTAGGAGGAGTAAGAGTCTATGGAGAGGTAGACCAGAAACAAAGGATTAGTACAGGAGAAAGCTTCAGATGCAGTTGTAAAAAACAATCAGCAAGACTGACTCCAGAGGAGAAGTTAGACAAGATAGATGTGGGAGAAGGTAGTGAGAAATTAACCTAGAAGAGGTGAGTGTGGACAGTAGAAGTAGAGGGTGAAGTGAGAGGACTAAAAGGTAGTTAAGGAGCAGCAGGAGAAAATAGTGTAAGTTCTGGGCATAAGTGACAAGAAAGAGGGAAAAGCTAGGGGTGAGGAGCCCCCCTAGCGGACAGTTCAGGTAATTGCAAGGCTGATAAGAGGGAGTTAAAGAGCAAAACAAGAGAAGGTTGCTGGACAAAGGGAGTTTAAAGAGGGGATGGGAAAAGAGAGTAAGAGGTACAGCGGGGGGGGGGGGGGTCGAGGCTGCTGGCTGTCCTAGTTCAGGACTTTCTCTAACCTGTGGTATAGGTACAATAGTAGAAAGTCTCTCTGGCAGGAATTATTCCACAAACATACTTTCCTGGTGTCCTTTGGAGAGGTAATGTAGGGTGGATTATTCAGTGAGGTGGACCTCCGATAAGTTGGAGTACTTTATTCTCCTAGAGACTAGTGCAGGTAGCACAAGATGGGCAGGTAATTTGCTGGTGTCCTTTGGAGAGGTAATGTATGGTGGATTATTCAGTGAGGTGGACCTCCGATAAGTTGGAGTACTTTATTCTCCTAGAGACTAGTGCAGGTAGCACCAGATGGGTAGGTAACACATGGGTTAGATGCTGGGAGTGAAGCAGACAGCAGCCAGGGCTTATCCTAATTCCTAAAATAGTTAAATAGTTAAATAATCAATAACATGACATGAAATAGTTAAATAATCAATAACATGACAGTAAATCATATACATCTATAATTTGTAGTGATGTTTCATTCTCCTCTTGTACAGGACAGCTCTCTCTTATACTTCCTGTTGAGATAAAACATAAGCACTACAAGTATAGCACACATCAATTAAACGTCAAGCAGAGGCCCATTTAAATAGGGGGAAATAAGAGGCAGGGATCAGCCCTGCAGACATATAATCCATCTCACTGATCTCTTCTTCCCATTATTTCAGAATGTCAGGAGGGCATCTATGCAGACCACTGAAATGGTGCCAACACTGCTCACCAGAGTAACCCATGACAGTAGCAGCAGTGAAAATGCTGGAAGACTGTGCCAGGCATCCATGTTATACTTGGGAGCCTAATAAGAGTCCCCAATTAGGTGCATTCTTTGTTTCATGTACAGCAAATGCAGAAAGTTCTTACTTTCTTTAGGGCATCACTTTTTAGCTATGCCATCTTCAGTCAGTACTCTTACAAGTCACGGCCATTCATCAGGTCACAATTCAGAGAAATATAGTAGCTCTCTCGCAGTCAAGCATATTGGTATTTTTATCAAGTGGCACACAGCATTGGACACATTCAAGCACTTTGTTTCAGAACCATTTGTGGTGCCAAAAATGCACAGCACAGACATTCATGGTGCGGCATGATGGTGTTAGGGTGTGAGTAATGGCATGGAAAGACTCTACAATTATAAAAATGCTGACATTTGTTAATAGTTTTGCTCCTTAATACCTCTACTAGCGATGTTATTGCAACAGCTTTCCCAGCATCCCTGGTATGCTCTTTGAGTCATCCATGCATGCTTTCAGTGCTTTACAGGCACTTATTATTTATTTATTTATTTCAGCTTGATTACCGGGGAAGTCCACTGGGCTATTGGGCCCATTTTCAGTGAAGGCCCGGGGAGAAAAGCTCCAAAACAAACAAACAAATCAATACATTTATATATACAGATTACAAAAATAATTTCAAAGTACATGCAAATCCATGTTCAAATTCTGAATTACAATGATAATTCCAGTAAACAAGTAAAGTCTTAGTCACTCTAAGAAACAAGTATCAGGTGGTTGTAACAGAAGAGACACAACAATTCTACTTTTGTTTTGAGAGAGAAGCAATACTTGGGATAATACTATTTTACTGTGCTGTTCACTAAGCATAGTGCATTATAGAAAGGAGAACAGGTGCAGAATAGAAGGAGGTTAGTCTGCGGCATATGGAGTAGAAAGTTTAGGTATTAAAGGCAGAGGAGTGCAGTTGCAAATTCTGTTATGAAAGAGGTAAGAATGAAGCAGAGTTTTGAAGTTGTTTAGGTTGGTACTGGTCCTAAGTGACAAGGGCAGGGCATTCCATTTCTTAGCAAGTGTAAAGGATAAGAGAAGCTGGCCAGCAGGGCGTTGGGGTTTTTGAACTGTGATCAGGTTGTGTTGTGAAGATCTAAATGATCGAGAGGGGGTATAAGGGAGCAGGATATTTGTAAGGGCTGGGCAGTTTGAAGGGTATAGTAGTAGCTTGAAGGCTGTGGTGAGTTGGAGGAGGTTAAGTTGATTAGGAAGTTCGAGCCAGTTTAGGATGAGATGGGAGGAGCAGTGATGAGAAGAGGATTTGGCATTAGTGGCAAATCTGGCAATTTTGTTGTAGCATAGCTCAAGTTTGGATGTAAGAGAGGATGAGAGATTAGTTAGCAGGGGGGCACCATATAGGAGGGAAGGAAGGAGGAAGGTAGAAGCAAGGGTTAGTCTAGAGTGAGGAGAGAGGAAGTGGTTGTTTCTATACAATAGACCTAGTTTTATGTGAGTTTTTTTGATATTCAGTTGGATATGTGTATTAAATTTTAGTTGATCGTCGATAGTGACACCAAGAAGTTTGGAGGAGGATACGATTTCGATAGAGGACTTATTAAGGATAGTGATTAGGAATGACTGTTTGTCGAGAGAGGAGGATTTAGAGGGAGAGAAAAGGAGTATCTTAGTTTTGTTGGCATTTAGGGAGAGGTGGTTTTGTAGCATCCACTTTTCAGTGGTAGAGAAGGCACTTTGGGTTAGGGCTTGGAGGTCTGTTAGGTTAGAGGCAGAGCAGATTAATGCTGAATCATCAGCATATTGAACGATTTTAGTGTTGGGGATGGCCTTGTAGAAGTCATTTATGAAGATATTAAATAGTAGTGAACCGAGTATGGAACCTTGAGGTACTCCGGTAGGAGTAGGAAGAAAAGAGGAGGTAGCATGTCCCCATTTCACTGCTTGAGATCTGTTAGAGAGGTAGCTGGAAAACCAGGAAAGGGATTGTGAGGAAAGGTTGAGATGTGATAAGTGGTTTAGGAGGTTTGTATATGAGACGATATCAAAAGCTTTGGATAAATCTAGAAGGACAGTAGATACTATATTACCAGCGTCATGGGCAGAGTTAACTGAATGTAGGAAGGAGAGAAGGGCAGTGTTAGTACTATGTCCAGGGCGGAAGCCATATTGGGTAGGAGAGAGAAGCTGGTGCTTGGTGAGGAAAGGCAGGAGTTGTAGGTGGATACATTTTTCTAGGATTTTAGATATAGGGGAGAGAATGGCAATAGGGCGGAAGTTTGTGACTGAACAGTTTTTGCCACCTTTGTGGAGAGGTAGAATGTAAGCAGAATGCCAAAGTTTAGGTACGTAAGATTCAAGTAAAGACCTGTTGATTAGGATGCTGATGGGAAGAGCAACAGCATCGTAGGCAATTTTTAGGAAGGCAGATGGGATGTTATCTGGGGCATTAGAGCAGGGCTTTAATTTAAGAAGGAGTTTTTTTATTTGGTTGATAGATACAGGTTTTAGTCTGAAAGAGGGTGGTTGAGAACTGTTTGAGGAAGATTGAGTAGTGGCAGGAGATATATGATTGTTGGGAAAAGTTTTAGTTAGCTCGGCAATGGAGGAGGTGAAGAAGGAGTTAAATAGAGAGGCTATTTCGAGGTCGGTTTTGCTGGTATCTGGACAGGGGTTGTTTTTAGTACCAGGTCTGAAGAGAGAATTGATGGAATTCCAGAATTGTTTGGGGTTTCTAGCATGGTTTTCTTGAAGTTGAATGTAATAAGATTTTTTGTCTTTAATGATTTGTTTCTTGCAAAGGTTTCTTAGCTGCTTGTATTTAAGGAGTGATTCAGGTTGTTCTTGTTTATAGTAGGTTTTCCAGGTTTTATCTCTAAGGAGCATTAATTTTTAGTATCTTTGGTGAACCAGGGGGAGGTTTTAGCTTTAAGTCTTATAGTTCTGGTAGGGGCTAGGGAGTTAAGGACTGTTAAGAATGTTGAATTGAAATAGAGGATGGCTTCTTCTAGTGGTAGAAGTTTTAAAGAGTTCCAATTGATTTGTTTCAGTGAGTCAGAGAAGGAAGTGGGGTTGAAGTTTGAGAGGTTTCGAGTGTGAGTGTAGAGGTGGGAGTGGGGGGGAGGAAGTAGCTCGTATGGCAAATGCAGGGAGGTGGTCTCCTAGAGGGTCTGAAGAGGTGTCAGATTTTATGATTTTGTTTGGATGAGATACAAGAATCCAATCGAGTATGGAGCCTGGAGGATTAGCTTTGTTAGGTCTGGTAATGGAGTTAATGAGTTGGGTGAAATTAAATAGGTTGATGGTGACTGAGGGATTTGGGTTTGAGATTTTGTTCCAGTCTATATTTACATCACCTAAAATAAAGGTTTCAATACTAATATTAGAGGAAGTCCAGGATAGGATGTCCTCCAGAGTATTAGTATTGTTGCCTGGCGGAATGTAAAGACAGATGATGCAGATACTTTTATGGTCGTTCATTTTTAGTATGCCGATTACAAGTTCAGTGTTATTGAATGATGGGATACGGTTTGGGTAGGGAGTAATGGACAGGAGGCTGGAGTAGATTAAAGCAATGCCTCCACCTCTTTTATTAGGTCAGTCGGATCGTAGAGAATGGAATCCTGGGGGTAGGAATTCTGAGTCATGAATGTGAGGTTTTAGCCAGGTTTCAGTGATGGCTGCTATATCAGGTGAGTTATGATAGAGCCAAGCATGGAAGTGGGATAGTTTATTTTTTAGGCTTTGGGCATTGATGGTAAGGAACTTAACTTGTTTGCTGGAACATTTTTTGTGGTGATTAGGGGAGATTGTGGGCTGAAAGGTGGGGCCTGGGTTGAGGTGGATGTCTCCTGCTAAGTGAATGGATATGGGAAGAGTAGGGTTCTGAATAGTTTTATAATTGGAATGAGGTGGGTGGTGGAGATGTGGTTTGTATTTAAACCTGTTTGAGGTCGGAAAAAGCTTAGATTTCCTGAAGAGTAATGGGTAGGAAGGAATTAAAGAAGCGGATATGTTGTGGTAGTGAGAGCTAGGGTGATGTTGGGGAATAAATGGGGGAGGAATTAAGTGGATATGAGTATAGCAAGTGATTTGGTATAGCGGAATGAGTAGGAAAAGGAAGCAAAATGGTAGAATGAGCTTGGGAGGAATGGGTAGCATGATGGAGTAGTTAGAAAGGTAAGTAGAGGTATTTGGGAGGTTGAACAACAAATTAGGGGGCATGGTTTAAGATAGGAAGGGGAGGGCTTAGGAGTTTGGATTGGTTGGAGGAAAAAGGGGTGGGAGAGATAGGGCAGAATAAAGCTAGATGTACTGGGGGCGGGTGGGAATTGGGGGCAGGGTAGGGGAGCGGGTAGAGCCAGGAATGCAGGATGAGAGCAGAAAACCTATCAGAGGACTGATTGAGAAGTATAGCAGGTAAGTACAGGGGACAGGGGATAAGCAGAGAGTGGTGAGCTACAATGTATAAAAAGAAGTATAGGGACACTGAAAAAGGGAAGGTAAAGCTTTTAAGGTATATTGGAGAAAAAGGGTACAACAAAATGTAAGAAGTAGAGGATAGTGGAGGGAGGGAGCCACCTTGTGGTCAGGTGCTATAGTGCACCTGTAAATCCCCTAAGGCAGATCCCAAAACAGGGCTAGGTCAAAGAAAAAAGGGAACAGCGGGGAAATGAGAAAAGAAAAATAGTAAGTAGGCTGCTGGATTTCCTGGTAGGGGAGCTTACTGAACACCTAGTTGGCTTTTAAGTATCTATAGCAACACAGGGGTTTAGTAGCAGAAGTACATACTTTCCTAACACCTTCTAGAGAAAGGCTTACTTTCTAGTCCCAATACAAGGGTTGAAGCCGTGGAGTTTAGTATGCTGTAGTTTGGGTGTAGGCTATCCAACCAGGAATAGACGCAGGAGGTATTGCAGGGTGGAAAAACTGTAGAAGGGGAGAGAAAGCAGAGAAGAAATAACACTTAGTAAGCAGTACAGTAGCTCATTGACACACAGTAACATACACTTATGTGAATTTATATTGCTGACCAAACCTCACAGTGGAACAGAGGTGAATGCAATGATGAGATAAATGTGTGCTTCAAGACTATCCATTTGAATGAGACTCTTTAGTAAGAAGACCATACTAAGAGTCCCAAAACTGTTTGATTAAAACAGCCACTGCTAGTTCTTGGCTATTTGTACTATGCAAGATTGCTAGATACTCTCTGGCTCTTTTTATAAAGTGTACAGTAATTACTATAAGCAAAGCACTCTAAAGAAGGAATGTAAATGGAAAATGGTGCTTGTCTAAATTTTGCTGTACTACTACTGCTTTAATTGTGGGTCATTTGGGGACACACTATCACTTTCATACTGTGTAGGGGATAAAGTTTTGGGTAAAAATGTCTACAGTGGGGCAACTGTGTGGTATACTGCAAACAGGGGAATGGTGGAGTTCTATGGCATGAACACTGGAAGGGGTGGGATAATGTGGCAGCTTCATTAAAACACAGTTCTGAGATTTGTTTCCCTGTATACTGTGCAAGTAATATAGTCCAAGCTGTAGTTCAAAAACTGTGTCTCCCTCCGTGAAGTATTGGGTGAAGTTCTACTTCATGATACTTAAAACTCACAGCTGTTGCACAAATGCTGTGGTGCCCTGTATGGGGAGATTACCTTTAGCAAGTGTGTATTATGCTGTCTGAGTCCTAAGATTTCTACATGTGGACATTGACTATACTTGCACAACCGTTTTGAATATAATATGAAGGTATATATATATATATATATATATATATATATATATATATATATATATAGATATATATATATATATATATATATATATATATATATATATATATATATATATATATATATATATTTTCACATGGGCATACTGGGGGAATGCAGCAATTGCCTCACTGTACACAGACAACCCTCTACTCCCCTACCACCCAGCACTACAACCTGTGAGAGATGCACTTACACTTGGCAAACAGGAAGCAAAGCTCTCTCTACCCAAGATGTGCTAGACAGTCAGAGGAGAAGGTTAACAGCCGAACTACCTCAAGCAACACATAGCTCTTAAACCCACACCACTAACACCCTCACAAAGCAATACTAAACCTTCATATGCAAGAGGCCCTTTAACAGTAACCTGCCCAGAGGCAGGACTTCCAAAGCTGAAATGCAAACAAACACCAATTACAACACCATAGTGTCACATAGCTCACAACACCAGTGTGCCACCCAACAACAACCCCTAAGGCAAACAATATCCAACACTTTAGTCATAGGTGACTCTATAGTCAGGCACACCCCGATGTCCCCTCCTTGGGCTGAACAAGGGAGAACATTTGGCTTGCAACAGGGTGCCAGGATCTGCCACCAATACATGCACTCAAGTCACTCCACAACAAGTACAAATATGACTCTGTCCGTATTTGGGGTGAATGAGACACCAGGGGCAATGCCGCCCTGGACTACATAGAAGACATGGAAGAGCTCTGGGATCATGTGGCCCAGGTAGGCATGAAACCATGGCCCTGGTATCCTTCACCAAAAACAATTACCACAGTATGGGTAAAATAGTTGACTTCAAAATTTGCTAAGCTTCTGGTGTCATTCAAAGAGGATCCAGTATCTTTTGCCTGAGATGATAGCATGATCGACAGACCCCCAATGCTTTACTTGAGATGGGTCTGCACCTGTTTGCTCCTGGGATTGAGCTACTGGCTAAGGCTCTTCACCTTACCCATATAGTGCCTTTTGGGAAAAGTTCAAAGGACAAAACCACCACCGTAACAGGGTGCAAGCATGCAAAATCTGAAGGTAATGCTACTCAATGCTAAGTCTAAAACCTCAAAATGCATCTCTTGGGCACTCTTAAAAATGGAGAATATCGATATCTGTGCAGTAACTGAGACCTGGTTCAAGGCTCAGGAAACACCCCTGCAATACAGGCTAGCTCTTACCACACTTTTGTACAAACCAGAACCGAAACACTAAAGGTGGAAGAATTCACATTCACCAGGATATTCACACCACAGACTAGTTGCCCAACACAATCGTCTGAAATTAGCAGGTGCAACTAACACTTTCGATAGACTGCAATCCAAATTGTAGCTCTCAATCACAGAAGATCACTACTTATCTAAACATAGGAACAACCCACCTAGCATGACATCATAGAGACACGGGAACAGTGTGCTAACAGTACCACAAATGACAAACAGCAGAGTTCCTGCCATATGTGTCTTCGGGGTCTAATTAGTTCTGATGTCCTTAGTGGTAGATGTTGGGCTGAATTGCACGATACCACAGATTTCCACATGTGATACCCCAGATGAGTATAACTGAATATTTCTATTTATTTATTTATTTATTGATTTACTTATCTTTTGTTGACTTGTTTAGTCCCACTAGCCTAGTGGCTTCTTGTTAGAAGGAAGACCCAAGGTGGAATTTATGCCACCAAGGGAAATTTGGCCTGGGAGTTGATAGATGGTGTGGGGTGATTTACATCCACTTGATCTACCACCAACTCAAACAGATAGGCCCTCAATTTAACATATCATATGAAGGACAGAAAATGAGGACCTATCTGCATTTCTTGTCCACCTGAGGGTCATACAACTTATAAACATGAATTAACAGGAACATCAGGACTGCAGGACAAAAAGCTAGTCCAAGTTATATGAAAGATTAGTTTTATGTAGTACTCAGTTATACAGGACTAGCTAGCTTCATTGGACTGCTGGTGCTGGTGAAGGGCTCACCAGTAGACTGGATAATTATTGTTTGCTATTTTCACAGTAGCTGTGTTGCCATGGCCCCTACTGTGGAGTAAAACCTTCCTGAAGTCAGGAAATTGCTTGGATTTGAGGGTGAATGCAGTCAAATCTTGACACAGTTGGGCTTCATGGTGTCAGTAGTAGACTTGAGGTATGGAATGGAGACATAAAAAAAAATCCCTTCTATAGACACAGCTCCTCTGCAACCCATTTCTTGATCCAGGATGCCACCCAGAGACATGAAGGTGCTGACACATCTGACCACTAAGGTGCCTCATCTCTAGTGACACAGTCACACTTGGTTGGTGCTAGCCCCTTTTGGTGAGAAGATGACTTATGGGTCTATATGTCTGAGGCCAAGCACATCATGGTACTGCCCACCTTCTGAGCTGCTCAGCTTCTCCTCACTCTTTCTTTGCATGCTATCCAGTGTTTTGAGGGGCCATAATACAGGAACATGCAGATGCAAATACAGTCATGGCAGAGCTTGTCGGGGTAGTACATAGTCTGTATGGTGACCTGCAGGAGTGCATGGGCTAGATGTGCAACATTATAAACTATTGGAATAGGGAATTTGTACACAACAGGTTTCACTGTGTGGCTGCACATCACAGCCATGACATTTACCATGGACAGGTCACCTCTGCATCCAGTGGAGATGCCCACCATATGAAGGGGAGGTCATGGTCTTGGACCCATAACATCACATGGCCAGTGTTGACTGCAATCATGGGTGATATGGATGTACACACTGTTGATGTGTTTGTGCAAACAGCACTCACAGTGCATTCACCATTATCAGTCTTAGAGGACAGGGTGTGTTATGCATCACTCACATTCTTCATGGTTGATGATGTGGACCTCCACAACTACCATCAGTGACAACAACAAACTCTTGCATATACATATTTAATAATGAAGCGGCTACCCTGCAAATACTTTTGTGCTCTGTCTGCCATAATACCACTGTTTTACTACAGCCAACTCTAGCTCAGGAAATATATATTTTTTAAATCATTATCATCATTTCTATCTGCCAATGCCTTTATTTTAGTAATGTTGCTTACTTCTATGCCATTATGACATTATTTGCACATTATGCAGGGAGCAGAATTGCTCATCTTTCCATAGACACATAGAATGTTTTTCTGAATGAATTCTTTATGCAAAATTGGCTTCAGTAATGCTAAAACTTTTTTCTGTAAAACACATATTATTTATCTATTTTCAGATTTTTTGGCAAGTTCATTGAGATGTATATTTACATTTTTCATGAGCTTTGACAAGTCGACAGTAAGATATAACTTCCAATTACGAGAGGTTTTTATGAAACCAGACGTAGTGGTAGTTGTAGGGTCCATGTTCTGCTATTGAAAACAAAAAACAGAAGGGTACTTTTCTGTTAACGAGGCAACAGCTTTTTTGGCTCATTTTAATGTTGTCTTCGTCCTGCAAGTGATCAAAGTAATTGAATTTGCATATGTTTCTTACTACTTTGTTTTGATTAATACCCATATGTCTTTCACACAGAAGGACAGTACAACTGTGAGCACACTTTGTGTGAATTAATCTCAAACAAGACTGGTTTGATTTGGTACTCTGGATTTTTAAACAAGACATGTATGTGCTGCTTTATTTTCTGTGATATAAAATATGTACAATCAAGTTTTATTTCAGTAATGTAATGTCCTTAAAGTATGTTTATTATTCAGGAGATGCATGCTGCCAACGCAGTTGTGAATTACCATGGTAAAATGTTTTGCAGGGATCCCAGACAAAAAAAAAAAACAGGAAATGTTTTCCCCAGTATATAGCTAAAATGCTGCAAGTCTCAAGCCTTTCCCTGCTAACGATAAAACTAACGTGGTTCGTACTATGCAGTCAATCAGCCTGATTGTATGTGTTATATTCACTTGTACCAATATGCACAGGAGAACCCATTCTGATGTCCAAACATCAATAATGTCTTTTTTAAAAACTGACCAAATGTCATGTAGAATTATAAGCAGTTTTTTAAGTATTCTCTATGGTACCAGCAAACTGACAGATATATGAATGGCCTGCAAATATCCTTCAGACAAACATGATGGACAGTTTTACCACATCACATCAATAGTCTATAAGTAACACCCTTTCATTATTCTATGAACAAAAATTGCATAGCAAAAGTGTAATCTTCTTAAAATACAACCACTCAGAACCAATTTTGCCACAGTTTTAGTATTGAGAAAGGGTGTGGACCCGAAAGCTTTGCGTGCTGAATAAAGATTTGTCTTGACGTTGGGATTTCTGTTATCCATAGTTGGCCAACAACCAGGAAGTAACACGATGCATAAGATAAGTAAAGGGAAAACTTTTAAATTTGCCATATTCCCCACTGTAGTGTGATATCAGAGTTGGTATATATAGTGAGGGGGTGTGATGCCCTCCACCATGGTTGGTTGTGTTCATGATGTTGGCTGACTTTGGCCATTGGAAGAATTTATTTTCATTGAAGTAGTTGTTTGCTAATTTTACCTTGCAATGTTTCACATTTGGTATTTAGCCATTCACACTTTTTTTGTTTTCAATAGCCGAACATACATCCTGGTTGTAGCATAGTCGTCTAAAGCCTAAAATACTGCTGTTGAAAATGGTGGTTCAGTCATGCAAAAAAAAAAAAAAAAAGAATGAATTCCTGATAGAACAAGACTTGTCACTGTGATATGCAAACAATAAATTGAAAAAAAAAAAAAACTTGCAACAGATGTTTTATCAAAAAAATGAACTTCAGAGGTGATCTGCTAATGTGTAAAGATGTGATTTGGTGGAACCACTGTGATGCCCCTGCACTGGCCCAGTAATCAAGGAGCCTCAATCCTCACCACTAGCATCAATGAGGGACGTACACATTGGGAGGATGACAAGTACACACACAGTAAATTATAATTTCCCTTAAGAGCACACAGAGATCACAGTCAGTCTGGGGTTGGTTTCTTCCTCTTTCTCCAGATCCCCAGTAAGACTCCTCACTGGCACAGCTATAGAGTTGAGTCCTTAGGGTCTATATTGAACCAGTGAGTGCTTAAAAAAGTGAATGTTGATTCATTGACCCTATGTAAGTGAAAGCTTACAATCCCGAACACGCGGAACAGAGATTTTTTTTCCCAGGGGAAATTAATTCGCTGGGCCAGTGTCGTTAGTTTGCCATTTCCTCCACTGTGGTGCAATGTCAGAGTTGGTATATTTAAGAGGGGATTATATGCTGTTTTAAGAATTTTTTTTTTTTTTGTGGAACAGCAATTTTTTTCCCAAGGAGTGTTCAGGATTGTAAGCTTTTGCTTAAATAGGGTCGATGAACCAGCGTTCGCTTTTTTAAGTGTTCGCTGATTCAATATAGACCCTAAGGACTCAACTCTATAGCTGTGCCAGTGGGGAGTCTTACTGGGGATCTGGAGAAAGATGAAGAGACCAGCCCCAGACTGACTGCGATCTCTGTGTCCTCTTAAGGGAAATTATAATTTAAAGCATTCGCTGATTCAATTAGACCCAGTCCTTAGCCAGGGTTCTAAGCCAAATCCTCCTGTAGACTACAGGCTTGTTGTCTTAAAGGAAAAGAAATACTGTTACATGTGGAACTGGAAATAAATGTGACAACAGTGCATGCTACTGGCCAAAGTAAAGCATGTAGTGACCCTTTGAGTGCCGAAAGGTCTAGATGAAGAAATTCTTTCTATTGTTTTAACCAAGAGTTAAGTTGCTAGATTTAAACATGCAAGTGCATTTTTATTGCTCTGCTCCTGACCAGCTGCAAAATAACAAAAGGGAGATGTTAAGAATGTAAATGCAGTTAATGGGTGCCTGGGAACACCAGGAAAGTGTACAGATATGATGTAATGTTTATCAGAACTGCAATAGCAATTTAAACTGAGAGAATCAGAAGGCATTAAGCATTTCTGTCTTGATCATCCAACTCATAGCACTCTGCCTGTTTTCTTATGTAAGTTATCTTAGACTTGTGTTTTCTTTTAGGGATAGCTAGAAGCTAGAAAGATTAGATTAAGTGTTTTTCTGTGATGTCAGAATTATTTTAAGTATTTCTGTGTGATCTCTGAATTCTTGACTAGCACTGACTGTGTAGTAAAATGTATTGTCTTGTGGTTTTCATTATTTATTATTTATTATTGAATATTTTAAAACCTTTTAACTGTGGCTGGTTTGTGTAGAGATAATTTAAGCTCTAGAGTACATTGCATATCTATAGCGTTTACTGTCCAAGTCACTCCAAATAAGCTTTGAATGATTAGTCACACTTACCAATTGGATAATAATATTGCACAGTAATAATTGGACACCCTTTTAATGGCCTTTGGGTAGCTGATAAATATTAGCTGGGTGATGGCAAGTGGTACTACTGTATAATCTGAAAAAGGGGGCACAGCTGGAAAACTGTGCCAGCCTTCCCCAGGAGCGTCTGTGTGGTCATATAAACTTATCTCAAAGGGTGTGTGTCAGCTACTTGGGCAGGCACATGAAGCACTGGCTGGACAGAGAGGGTGCTGGAGATTTTAGCTTGCCCAGCTAGGCTGAGATCTGGACCATATAGCTGTGTCAGTGGGGAGTCATACTGGGGACCTGGAGAGCAAGGGAGCGACCAGCCCGGCCTGACTGTGATATCTGTGTGCTCTTAAGGAAAATTGCACTTTACTGTGTGTATTTGTTATCCTTTCCTCATATATGAGATGCCCTCTCTGGTGTTAGTGGTGAGGACTGAAGCTCCTTGATTGCTGTACCAGGGCACGGTCATCACACAGGCTTCCATATTATTGTGATATTGGAAGGAAAAATGATTCATCCCCTTCAACAGCAACAGTGTGAATGGATAACTCAGTGAAACACCAAAGCCCAATTCTCCCCATCACCTTAAGTAAGAAGCCATTGCTTTCCTTTTAGAAAACAAGGCAGCACTATAATCGGGCACTATATGCACAAGATGGGTGAGGTTTGCTCCCTAGCAACTGTCAGAATGCTCTCCTTGTCATTGTCATCCAGTCACTTAAAGATAAAGTGTATGGGATGAAATGAGTTCCGACACTTGACTACTATCCTACATGCAAGTTCATTAGTGTGGAGGTATCCACCTTCAATAAATTACAAAGCTGCTACTTAATAAAACAAAAGGGATCCATACATTCTACTCATTCTGGTAATCTCCTCATCCTGACATTATTACCTATTCTCCAGGTCATCCAGCTTCACTTCCTATTGGCAGGCATGTATCCTAAACTCCATAATCTCCTTAGCATTAGCAAAAACATTCTCTGCTTTGTGCCTTAAATCTTATTGCTGTTCCATCAGGGTATTGTTTAATTGCTCCAAATGTTTATCATGTTTGCCTATGACTTCCTTAATGGTCATAACATCTGAGGCACTGACCTTCATTAAACTGTTCACTGCTTCAAAAGATCATTAAATCTTAGCAATGTATATAAATATATATATATATATATATATATATATATATATATATATATATATATATATATATATATATATATGTATGTATATATATATATATATATATATATATATATGTATATATATATATATATATATATATATATGGTTCTACCTCACATAAACGAAACACCACAACACCGACAACGCAATCACCGACACCACATAACCGACAGTACAAAACACGAAATCCCACATGCCCGACAACGAAATAACCGACGGTACACAAACACGAAACCTCATACACTTCACACACCACAATCAACAACCAAAACACATTCCCCGTCCAAAAACCACACACACAACACAAGCACACCAAAATCCCTACAAACCCACACTAAACCACACATACACAACTACCTACAACCCTGACCCAAACCCTAACCCTAAGGTCCGTCACTACCACACTTACCTGACCCGCTCCTAACCCTAACTCACTTATCCCGCCCCTAACCCAAACACAATCAGTACCGCACACTTACCTGACCCGCTCCCTAACCCTAACTCACTTATCCCGCCCCTAACCCAAACACAATCACTACCGCACACTTACCTGACCCGCCCCTAACCCTAACTCACTTAACCCACCCCTATCCCCACTTACCTTACTCACCCTAACGTCCGTCACTACCGATACTTACACAGCCTTTTCCCATTTCGCATCCTCGGCCGGTGCTCTCATCCGTCGGGTCGGTCTTCTGCTTGTCGATCTTCTAGGTCCCGTCGCGTCGGTCTTCTGTGCTGTCGATCTTCTGGGGCTCGCGATTTCCCTGTCGATGTTCCGGCGTGTCGTTGAAGTGAGGTAGAACCATATATATATATATATATATATATATATATATATATATATATATATATATATATATATATTCACATGGGCATACTGGGGGAATGCAGCAATTGCCTCATGTACACAGACAACCCTCTACTCCTACCACCCAGCACTACAACCTGTGAGAGATGCACTTACATAGCCAAACAGGAAGCAAAGCTCTCTCTACCCAAGATTGTGCTAGACAGTCAAGAGGAGAAGGTTAACAGCTGAACTACACCTCAAGCAACACATAGCTCTTCTAAACCCACACCACCAACACCCTCACAAAGCAATACTAAACCCTCATATGCAGAGGCCCTTAACAGTAACCTGCCCAAGAAACAAGGACTTCCAAAGCTGAAATGCAAACAAACACCAATTACAACCATAGTGTCACATAGCTCACAACACCAGTGTGCCACCCAACAACAGCCCCTAAGGCAAGACAACGTATCCAACACTTTAGTCATAGGTGACTCTATAGTCAGGCACACCGATGTCCCACTCACCAGGCTGAACAAGGAGAACATTGCAGTCAGCTGCCTGTCGGGTGCCAGGATCTGCCACATAATGCATGCACTCAAGTCACTCCACAACAAGTACAAATATGACTCTGTCATTGTCCATGTTGGAGTGAATGAACTGAGACGTACCTCCCTGGACTACATGAAAAGAGACATGGAAGAGCTCTCGGATCATGTGGCCCAGGTAGGCATGACCCTGGCCCCGAGTAGCATCCTGCCTTCACCCAGAATGATACCACAGTATAAGGACAAAATGATTGACTTCAACAATTTGCTAAGCTTCTGGTGTCATTCAAAGAGGATCCAGTATCTTTCTGCCTGAGACACCATGATCGACAGACCCCCAATGCTTTGCCAGAGATGGTCTGCACCTGTTGTTCCTGGGATTAAGGCTACTGGCTAAGGCTCTTGCCACCCATATAGTGCCTTTTTGGGAAAAGTTCAAAGGACAAAACCACCACCGTAACAAGTGCAAGCATGCAAAATCTGAAGGTAATGCTACTCAATGCTAGAAGTCTAAAACCTCAAAATGCACTCTCTTGAGGCACTCTTAAAAATGGAGAATATCGATATCTGTGCAGTAACTGAGACCTGGTTCAAGGCTCCAGAGAGCACCCCTGCAATACCAGGCTTCAACTCTTACCACACTTTTTGGCCACCAAACCAGAACCGAAACACTAAAGGTGAAGGAGTGTCCACATTCACCAAGGATATTCACACCACCAGACTAGTTGCCCAACACAATGCGTCTGAAATTCACCAGGTGCAACTAACACTAGGTAAGACTGCAATCCAAATTGTAGCCTGCTACAGATCCCCCACCATGCCCCAAGATTTTCACTACACCTTTCTAAACATACTGGAAAAAATTAAGATACAACCAAACACCCTAATACTGGGTGATTTCAACTACCCTGCCATTAACTGGGAAAACTACTCATGTACCAACACCTTTGCCCAACAGTTATTGGAATTCATAAATTCCAATGTTCTGGATCAACTTATCCATAGTCCCACCAGGAGCTCCAATATCCTAGACCTGGTCATTACCAACATGGGAAATCAATGCTCCACACCAATGGTCACCCCCTCATTGGTCAGGTCTGACCATAAGCTAATCACACTTGACATCCACATCCAACCCCCACCACCTCAGTAAGGAAACCTCCATAAAAAACTTCTCCAAAGCCAACTTCATGCTACTCAAGTCAGAAGTGACAAACTTCATGACACCCATTCAGACGGGAACTGAAAGTTCGACTGCTGCATCCTACACTAAGGTACTGTACGAGCACATCCACTCATGCATGAATTGTGCCATCCCAAACAGAACAAAGACACTCTCCTCCAAAAAAAAGAAGCCAATCTGGTGGTCCCCTGCCATAAACAAACTTTACAACTAAAGGAAGAAACTGTTGCCAAAAAGAGGAAAATCCCAGGATGCAAAAAACTCCCTTACCAGCCTCAGTAAGAAGCTGAGATCCCTCATAAAATCCTCCAAAGTTAGTTACGAAAATAAAATTGCCAAAGTTTCTAAAGACAACCACAAGGCATTCTATAGCCATGTCAAGAATCTAAATGGTAATGCTGAGATCTGCTCTGAGCTACAACAGAATGGCATTAAATATACTGATCCCAAGGATATTGCCAATATCCTGGCAGATCGATTCAGTGCCAACTTCACCCCCCTCTCACCCCCTTAAAGGGCCCATCTCAATACCAAAAGATGGTCAAATTCTGGTAATAATGGCCACACAAGTAAAAACCACACTCTCCAAAGCTAAGAATACAGCATCCATGGGACCAGACAACATCCCGGGCTGTCTACTACATGAACTACAAAATGAACTGGCACCTCACCTAAGTGTCCTGTTTAATCACCTCAGGCTTCATGCCCACTGAGTGATGCACAGCTACAGTTATCCCACTCCAGAATGGGGGATCCACCTTGGATCCTGAGAACTACTGCCCCATCAGTCTGGCGAGCCTGATCTGCAAGGCCATGGAACGTATTATCATGGAACTTATAAGCAAAGACATTGGCAACCTTCAAACACTGGACCCCACCCAATTTGGGTCCGTGAAGGGCCGATCTTGTCTCCTGAACCTGATTGACTTCTTTGAATCAGTCTCCAGAGGTGTAGACGAGGGTAAGGCAGTCCACACAGCCTATCTGGACCTCGCCAAGGCCTTCAACGCTATCCCCCACTCTGGAATCATAAATAAACTTACTAAGCTGGGCATTAATCCCTACATCACTCGATGGGTTGCCAACTGGCTTACTGACAGAACCCACACTGTAAAAGTAGCAGACTCCAAATCCAGCTCCAGACAAGTGTACAATTGGAGTACCTCAGGGTTCAGTCCTGGGACCGCTCTTGTTTGGCATCTACTTCTTTGAAGTACAGGCCAACACTATGGGACTCTGGCTAACAACGTTTGCAGATGACTGAAAACTGGGATCCATTATTGAATCCCCAAATTATGTGGATATTCTACAAAAGGGCCTTACAGAAACAGATGCTTGGTGCCAGAGCTATGGGCTCAAGCTCAATGCCAAGAAATGTATAGTTATCCCCTTTGGGAAAAAACATGTACCCGTGAATTACCACATAGGTGGGAGTACACTAAACACCAAAAGTGGTCTCACCTTCAATAACCACATCGCCACAGCAGTCATGTTACACACCTCATCACTAAGGGCTTTTCATCCAGAAAAATAGGAGGCCATTGTCCCACTGTACTCATCTCTCATTAGACCCATTATAGAATACAATGCCCCATTTGGTATGCACCTCTCAAGACATCTGCAACAACTGGAAAGGCCACAGAAATACCCCACTAAAAGAATCACAGGCCTAAAACAGATGCCCTATGCTGACCATCTAAAAAAACTCCAGCTATACTCTGTTGCATATCGTCTGCTCAGAGGCAATCTCTGCTTAACATACAAGACCATGTCAAAACCAGAGCTGCTGGCATTGCTAAACTTAAAGAAATCCCAATCCCTCAGAGCCACACGTTCCAGGGATCTAAACCTTTTTCATCACAATGAACAAAACATGTTGGAGAGATAGGTTCCTGACCCAGAGACTCCCCAGACTCTGGAATAGACTGCCCGTACATGTCAAGCAGAGTGCCTCTTTGGCACTCTTCAAAAGGAAGATTGATGATTGGATGGGAGATTGGAAATTTACCCTGGAGATCACGTCAGTCACCCTGCTAGACAAGGGTCCAGGGAAGTAAATATTATGGGAAGAAATAGCCAGGGAATTGTTATGCAAAAACTGGTCTAAGAAGACTGAATCACAAAAAAATTAAAAATATTTTATACAAGGAGCAAACTCCTCTGCACCTCACTCCACTTCTAAATATAGATATATCAAATATGTGATGAAAGCTTCTTCTTCTTCTTCTTTCGGCTGCTCCCGTTAGGGGTTGCCACAGCAGATCAGCTGTTTCCATTTCCTCCTGTCCTCTGCATCCAACCACCTGCATATCCTCTCTCACCACATCCATAAACCTTATCTTAGGCCTTCCTCTTTTCCTGTTACCTGGCAGCTTCATCCTTAGCATCTTTTTCCCAATATAATCTGCATCCCTCCTCAGCACATGTCCGAACCAACATAATCTTGTCTCTCTGGCTTTGTCTCCAAACCTTTTAACCTGGGCTGACCCTCTAATATACTTATTCCTAATCCTGTCCATCCTCGTCACACCCAGTGCAAATC